>NC_044912.1:54414916-54714916 GCF_001633185.2 Quercus lobata | reverse complement strand
TTACTGGTTCTTTTGTGACTATTTTCTAAAAAAGTAAAAGAACAAGATAGTAGCTATCGAATATTGATTTGGATTGATATTCTTACTTTCTTCCCTGGCAGAAACCTTCATTAAATTGCTTTTTGAGGTATTGATGTTAGCATTTTTACTTTTAGTTGGCGGATCTAATTCAGCTTGACTAAGATGGATCATAGAGACATTGCTAGCCAAACAAGTAAAGATGCCAAATTAAAAGTCTAAAAGTGAACCAAAAAGAAGAATCAATACTAAAAAGAAAATTAAGTAAAGATAAAGGCGTTATCTGATGAGCTTTTACTTGATCATCATTGCCAATGCCCACCCATCAAAAAAAAAAAAAAGCATTGCCAATGCCCTGGATTCAAAGACCTAAGCCCATTTATTTATATATATTTTCAGTGTAAACGGGAGACCTAATCCCTAGGTTAAATGGAAAAAAGACGTTATATTCTTCTGTTTTTGTCCCACATGTCCATTATTTGATTGCTTGATAAGCCAATTAAAGGAATGCGTTGAAGGGATTAGGATTCAGTGCAATACCACAAGTGCAATTACCCCCTTCCTCTCTCATAACAAATTTTTACTACTCTCACTTTAACTTTTCGTCACTTTTTTTATATAATTGTTGAGATTAAAGTTGTATTTTTCAACTATCAATCTCAGCCATTGAGAGCTATTGTATTAGATGTAATTGTGGGCACAAGCACCCGTGACGGCCATCTATCGCCACTTTGGGAGTACGCCTCACCTCAATGGATTGGGACAAAGGGTGATAATGGAACCTCCCCCTAAATTAGTTATAGGAACCATATTTATAAGTGCCCCTTGCAGAGGGATTGATCTTACTAAAGCACATGTCCGAAGTTTAGGTATGGGGATGATAAGGTGTTAGGCACCCAACTCCACCCGACCTGTGGGTCAACCTCCACTCATTATGTTCCACATCCTAATTTCATCAAAGTAATAAGCTATCTTATACACACACTTTAGGTCTATCCTAACATACATCTAACATTCAACCTAGCATTCATCTATCATAGCATAGCATCATATCATCACATCCTAACTTGCATCTAGACATGGCATATCATCATCTCATCATAGCATCTCACTTCACATATGCACCTATCATACCCTAACATATATCTAAACATGGCATTCACACATGTCCTAACACACATCTAGGCATTTCATGCTTTATCTCATGACATAACACAACATTAGGCAAAAGGACAACAAGCAGACATGGCATCAAGGCAGCACATACACCAACATCATCCAAAGGCAGTAAACAATCATATGGAAAATAACTAAACACATCATGTTCATAACAATCACTATATTCATCAAGCAAACAATATTCATCATGTTAAATATACATGTTCATGCTTATATGCATGTACTTACCCTACTTACCTCATTGCATCACAACACCACAACACTTATGCATAAATGCGTGTTCATGTTCTTATGCAAGTTCATGTTGTTCATCACATATAAACAATAATTACCAATCTAACAAATCAAGCATGTGAGACATGTTATGCTACTACTTCCTAATTAAAACATGTGAAAATTAAGTTAAACATATCCTAAATAAACACTAAAACTAAGCAAAGTAGGAAGAACACATAAGAACATTGAAACTTGGGTTTCTAGGTTTAAACAAGCACACGCCTACCCTAAATGGGTACGCATGTTCATAGGGATGCATACACATGCACGCACATCCCTACCCAGAAACACAACAAACAAGAAGATAGTCAAAACAAAACATAATCTAACCTAGCATGCTTCTATTCTATAAAGCAAATAAACCTAAACAATGCAAGAGTTATTAAAGCAAGTAAAACAACAAGTAAACAAAAAAATGAAGGAGACAAGGTTATACCTTTATCTCAAACAATAGAGCTCTTGAAGTTTTGATTTTGATCATTCACCTTAGTCAATCTAAAAGACACCAAAAAGTAGAAGGTTAGCAAACTTTAACTAGAAGGTCTGGACTAGAAGAGGTCCTAACCAAGAAAAATTTAACTAGAGAATGTTTAAAAATAAAAACTCCCTATGTAAATTTTGTGATTCATGCCCCCTTTAGACGACACATTGGCATGTCAGTTCCTTCTTGTGAAGGTGAGGTGCACAATACTTAACCTTCCTAAAAGCAATTTAGAAAAAAAAGTGAGCACAAGCTTGGGAGTACGTTGTGCCTCTTAAAAAGAGGCAAATGAGTCGCCACCTAGTTATAGGTCCTGGAACCAAAAATGATTTCATGAAGATCTTCCTACCTAACAAGGTCTGAAGTTAGGGTACAAGATGGGAATAGGTTAGGCACCCCAAACCTACCTAGTAGTAGCTAGCCTTCATATATCTTTACTAGATAGTGGATAAATGGTGCCTATCTAATGAGCCTATGTGAACGTACGCATGCATCTAAGCCCTAAAGTTCGTCTATGAGTCATGTGAGATAGATATGGAAAGTAGAATAGACATGCAAAAGGCAATCAATCATGTGAGAGTTAAAGGGATGTATAAGCATATAAACATCTGATCATGCGAACATGAAAATATGTGAACATCCAAGCATGTGAAGATATGAGCATGCAAGCATGTGAGGATATGAACATCCAAACATGTGAACATGTGAGCATACAAGCATCTAAACATAAGAGCATACCAGCATGTGATTATACAAGCACATGAACTTTTAAGCATTTAACACGTACCTCTTACCACTCAATCACCTCAACATTTAAACATAAACATCAATGCATGTGAGCATATAAACTTCCAACTACATGATCACTTATGCCTCGAAGCATATAGACATATCATCATTCAGGTTTGTGCGCATGTGAGCATTTGATAGTCAAAGCAAGTGAACATGCAAGCATGTGAGCATGGGAGCAAATAATCATCAAAGCATGTGAGCGTGTGATCATCAAAGCATGTAAACATGTGAGCATGTGAGTATGTGGACATGTGAGTATGTGGACATGAGAGCATGTGGGCACATACGAGCATTAAATCTTGTGAGTGTGTGTCGGGGGCTGAAAAAGTTTCCTTCCCAACAAATAAGATTTATGTTGGGTCGGAGGGTCTAAACCGAAACTCGACGATGGGCTTGATGCATGGCCCAAAGGCTATCGGTGAAGATTCAAGAAGTCCATTATATTTTATGCCTTAGGCATAGGTTGGAACTGCCAAGAGTGGCCCATAAACAATCCCTACAGTGAACACGTCAGCATGATTGAAAAACATACTATAAGAAATAACTCAGCAGTAAAGTATTTCAGCAAGAAACAGCCCAGCAGTAAAAATGTTTCTGCAGAAAAGGGCTCAGCTGTTAAGGTACTCCTGCAGATAATAGCCCAGCAATAAAGTAAAACGAAATTAGTTATTTTACAGACTAAGGGAAACATCTATGTTTTCATACTCATCATCTGTTAGCTTTGGAGAGGAATCTTCTAATACAACAATATGAGGGAAAAATTTTATAGTGACAGTCACATCATAACCATGAGTAGATAAATATCATAGGTTCCATAATAACAAATAATGGAGAAGACTTAGTGTGAGATGAAGGGAGAGAGAGAGAGATCCCAGCTAGCGCAGCAAGATCATTATGGTGTCATGGTATGCTCATGAATATTATATATGTAGTAAGTAGAGAGAATCGTTTGTGAGTAGTATGAGTAATGAGTAAGAGTGTATAGTAGTACTGCTGGAATATTCTGCTGGGGCAAGTAAGTGTTTATGAGTAGAGCTATGAGAAAGTATTTGTGAGTTAGGAGCTGGGAGACTTAGTTTCTATGCTTGAAACTAAGAACTCAGAGGCTTTTTCAGAGCTTAGAGAAAGCTTAAACAGAGAGGTTAAGGCAGAACTGTTTCTGGTGTAAGTCTTAGTGCTTTGTTGGTTGTTGAAACATTAATGGAGAGCTCCATTTATATTAAGGTTTTCAGGGGTTGATTAGCAAATAATCTTTGCTAAATCTTCCTCAATCTCCAGAAAATCCTTAGAGAATCGTTCTTAAGATTTTTAGCTAAGAGTAGTAAGCTTAACTTTAGAAGTTTTCTGCTGTTTTGGGTAATCACAACTGGGTTTCTAGCTTTAGCATTAAATGCTTATTAGCCTTGGCTGATGGATTAGAGCATGCTTTAGGCAAATGATCTTGGATATGCTGCAACTAGAATCAAAGTTCCCGAGGGTAGATTGGACCATCCCAAGCCAAGTGTCAACCTTGGAGCCCTTGCTGAGAACTCTGTTGGGATCCCCTTTGGTGCCCTCCAAACCACGTTTTCCTAAGTTTCCCCATTTGTGGTTCATGTGCTTGGTTCATGAACCAAAGAATACATATTTTTAGTATGAAAATGAGCTGATTTTGTGTCATTTCAGGAGCTTCACTAGTCTAGTCATGGCAGCTTTGTTTTCTTGACTGAATGAGCACAAGGAGAAATAAGTAACAGCTGACTGAAACTTTCCTAGCTTTCCCAGCTTTTTGTCACATCACTTTCAACTTTATGTCACTTGAGAGATGATGGGATTTCAGCTTGTGGAGGAAAGATTCATCCCCTCGTGGGCACATGTCTATTTTCTGACTGATTAGACATGTTGGGACCTGATGGGAAGGGGCTCCATCTGTTTATTTGTTGCTGAGATTTGGCTGACCAGTTCACATGTCTTCAATTGCTGAGATTTGTTAATGGGCTGGTCTGATCTAGCTGGGCTTTGTTGATAAGCTTGCTTGGGCTTTGTTAACCCTAAAAAATGAGTAGTTTTGCCATGGGTGATATTCATGGGTTTTATAGTTTGGTTATGGAAATAATAGACATAGTTCCCATAAAATTTTGTCAAAGAGATATTCTTTTGAGAAATGAATAATTTGTATTTCCCATGAGTTGGGGATTTAACAAATGTTGAAATAATATTTGAATTTAGTAAATATGCGCCAAAATAGCATTTGGGCTTCATGAAATAGTTGCCAAAAGATTATTTGGGCTTTGCAAAAATAAGTGCCAAATTAACATTTGGGCTTTGAGTATAGAGTAATTGTTTTTGCCAAAATGTCATTTTGGGGTTTGTAAGATAATTGCTAGAATGGTTTTAGGCTTTGTAAAATGGATGTCAAATTAGCACTTGGGCTTTTATAAAAATAGTGTAAGATAATTGTCAAATTAGTATTTGGGCATTATGAAAGAATTGCCAAAATAATATTTGGGCTTTATAAAATAGTGCCAAATTAGTATTTGGGCTTTGTAAAATAGTGCCAAATAGGAATTTGGGTTTTGTGAAAAATAGATGCCAAATGAGAATTTGGGCTTTGAAAAATAGTGCCTAATAGGAATTTGGGCTTTGTGAAATAGTGCCAAATAGGAATTTGGGCTTTGTGAAAATAGATGTCAAATAAGAATTTGGGCTTTGTAAAAATGATTTTGAGATCTTGTAAAGTATTGCTATGTAGCAACGGGCTTTGTAAATAGTGTCGCATCATAGCGGTTTTTGTAGATAGTGCAACATCGTAGCGGGCTTTGAATTTCCCATGTCGTAGTGGGATATTTTGAATTTTCCACGTCGTAGTGGGATATTTGGAATTAGCCACATCGTAGTGGGAGTTTTGGAATTAGCCACATCGTAGTGGGACTTTGGGACGTAGTGGGACTTTTGGAATTAGCCACATCGTAGTGGGACTTTGTGAATTAGCCACATTGTAGTGGGACTTTGGGAATTAGCCACTTCGTAGTGGGGACTTTGGAATTAGCCACATCGTAGTGGGACTTTTGGAATTTGGGCTTTCTTTGAGTTTTGCCCACAAGCCAAATGATGTTGGGCTTTGTGTGGGGGATAGTGTAATTTGCAGCCCAATTTTGGTAGTGATATGATGAGCATATTTGTGGAGAATTTAAGTTGGATGATATGTGGGATATAATAGGTAATATTTCTGAGAGGGCCCATGGCAATTTATGGGCTTGGATACGGAGTATTTGTGAAGGCCTAATAATATGGAGAATATTTGGGTAATATATATGGGAAATATTTATGTGGGTTTTAAATAATGTGTGGGCTTATGTGGATATTTTGTGAGTGGGCCAATAAAATCAAGGCTCGAAAATTTGTACCTCAACAGTGTGTGAGTATCCAGGCATGTGAGCAATCAAGCATATGAACGTGTGAGTATGGGAGAATGTGATAATCAAAGCAAGTAGACATGTGAGCATATGAGCATCTGAGCATATGATCATCAAAGCATGTGGACATGTGGACATTTAAGCATGTAGACATTGAAGCATGTGGACATGGATATTTAAGCATACAAGAATATATAGGCATGTGAACATCAATACCTGTGAACATGGGAGCATTAATACATGTGAGCGTTTAAACATCCAAGTACACATACATCTTACCATCCAATCACCTAAGCATTTAAGCACTGAAAGTTCAAATTATGTGTATAAAAACACCCTTGAACGTTTAGACCCCCAAATACAAAATAACCAATTCAAGCTTTATGACAAACAACAAGTGTGCGGAAAATGAACATAAGCTATGAACAGAATTGGAAATCAATCTAAGCCAATTATAAATCACATCCACAGCAGAAAATAAAAGGCAAAGATAAAGGGAAGAGAGATGCAAACACAAGGACAACACACGATGTGTTATCGAAGAGGAAACCGAAGCCCTCGGTGTAAAACCTCTCCGCCGCCCTCCAAGCGGTCAATAATCCACTAGAAAATGTAGTTGGGATACATGAACAGCAATAGACCCTCCAAGCCTAATCTACCCGATGTACCTAAGCCCTCCAAGCTTCTTGCTCCAACGAGGTTGCGCCGAACCTTTTTCTTTTCTAGCTTACCGGATTCCGCTACTAGACCGTAGCATACGCCATCCTTGGCATCTTCCAATGCTTCCCAAAACTCCAAAAACACTCAACACTCTAAATTGGTGTGGGTAGTGTTTGGATAGAAATCTCCTCTCAATAGGTATGACAATGAGAGAGGGAATGAGAAGAGACTACAAAGGTTTCTCTCTAAGAATGAGTAGCTCTCTCTAATTGGGTGGGTGTTTTGAAAAAACCTCTCTTAGGGTTTTTCTTTCTGAATAGCCACACATATTTTGTGGGAATGAGGGGTATTTATATTGGTGTGAGAATGGAATGCGAAGAGTCAGTTTTTTCAAAACAGGGCTGGCTGGCGACTTGACCTCGCGACTTGACTGAGTCGCGAGTTCAAGCCACGAGCTAGCTGAATGGCCAGTCTGGATTTTTGTCCTGTAGTGCTCCAGCTGGCATGACTGTTCAGCTCCCCTGCATGCTCTGCACGTGTGCGACTTTTGGCGGCTTGCAAGCCGCGAGCCTCCCGCGAGATCCAGCCACGAGTCCCTACTTCACTGCACAGTCTTGAGCATTTCTTCACACTCTCTCACACACTACCCTTACAACAATCCCACCTAAATACAGGGTTTCTAAGTGCTGTATTACAAGCAAATTTGTCACGGAATAAAGCCAACACATGGTTAATTAAATTCAACCTTACAAGCACAATCATCAAAAACGTGCACACAAACATCTGATTGCATGAGCACGTGAGTATCTAGACTTATAGAAATAATCATCCAAGTGTGTGCACATATGGATACAAATAAAGGCTTGCTGCTTAATGAAAATTAATGATTAAGTCTTATGAAGGAGTGACACTTAATTGGAGTGGAGTCTTTATTAAGTTTTGAATGTCTTTCCTTTATTAAACCCAACATCAATTATTAAATGTGTTGTTCCCTTTTAGAGTGTTCTTCAATCAATTAACTTTTATTGCCTTAGATATCAAATTAGTTTAAATTTAAATATCCAAGTCTTTAAATTGTAAACCCATAAATCCATAACCCCAAAATAAATAACCCCTAAATTGTAACCTCTACATCACTAGCCCCTAAATCTCTAACCAAAAAATCTCTAACCAATAAATCGCTAACCCCTAAATCCTTAACGTTTGAATTGTAAACCCTAAGCCCTATCCCCTAAATCGCTAACTCTGAAATTGCTAACCAACAACTGTAAACCCTAAACCTAACCCCTAAATTGCTAACCCCTAAATCTCTAACCCCTAAATCACTAACCCCTACATTCCTAAGTCCTAAATTGTAACCCGTAAACCCTAACCCCAAAATGGTACCCTATAAACCCTAACCCCTAAATTGCTAACCCCTAAATCTCTAACCTGTAATCACTAACCCTAAATCCGTAAACCCTAAATCGCTAACACCTAATTTCTAACCCCGAAATCGCTAACGCCTAATTCGCTAACCACTAAATTGTAACCCGTAAACCCTAACCCATAAATTGCAAACCCCTAAATCTCAAACCTCTAAATCCATAACCCCTGAATTGTAACCCCTAAACCCCAACCCCTAAATCACTAGCCCCTAAATTGTAACCCCTAAACCCTAACTACTAAATTGCTATCCCCTAAATTGCTATCCAATAAATTGTAAACCCTAACACCTAAATCACTAACTCCTAAATCTCTAACCCCAAAATTGCTAACCCCTAAATTCTAACCCCCAGTACCCAAAAAAAAAAAAAAAAAGTTAAAAAAGTTGGGAAAAATGTTATTTAAGCTAATATATTGGGTTAATTACATAGGGTAATATTTAGACTTATAAAATACATGGATTTTAATATGTTGATAATTATAAAATTAATGACCATGTTAGGATGGACAGAAAATATTTTCCGACCGTAAAATATTTTAGATGAAAATTTTTTCTCAAAAAAATAAATTTTCAAGTGTTTGGTTGCTTTCCTGAAAATACTCTAGAAAATATTTTTAGATGTTTAGCTATGTTCCTGAAAATGATATGAAAAACATATTTTTTACTACTTAAATAAATAAAAAATAGATATATTTTTTACTACCTAAACAAAATTAGGTGTTTAGCTACGTTCTTGATCATTTTTACTACTTTTTTTTCATCTCCCAAGCACATATATAATATACAAAATTTTGAAGAAAAAACAAATTTGTGATAGAGGACTGACAGCCACTTAATGGTCGACAATGCTGGTTAGCTATCGAAGATCGAAGACGTTAGTCGGGGGTGGTGGTTAGGTGTCAAACAGTGAAGGGTAGGGGGTGGAGGTTAGGTTGATGAATTTTGGGTGAAGCGAAAAATGGTTTATGAAAAATGAAAACGTAGTCCAATTTTCACCATAATTGCCTTTATTTTACAGTTAACATGAAAACAATTTCTGGTTGACCAATATTTTCAGTTGCTCCAAACATCCGTAAATGCATATAATATTTTCCAGAAATCAATTTTAGTTGAACCAAACACAGCCCAAATTCATAAGGGTTTTTTTTAACAAGAATTACTTAAATAAACACACACACATAAATAGCAATAATTCTGAAATGATATACTAGTATCAATAGATACCAAAATATTTTGTTCTCCTGTTCAAATAAAAACAACCTTGGTTCAAATATTGACTCCCTTAATATGTGTGTTATTAAAGTTTTTTCAAGAGCCATCTAGGCATCTAGCTATGCTGGAAAGTTAGGAAATTCAGCTGTTGGTTCAAGTCATTAATTATCAGTAATTGCATGAGCTACCCAAATGGGCCAAAGTCTTGTCAGTTATTGCTGAATCAAGTTTTTGTGCAAGACAATTTCCTGATCTTTTTGGAATTGCTATTTGCACTCGATATGAGAAGGCTATTTTTTTTTTTTTTTTTAAGATTATTTTTGCTTGTGCTTTTTAGTTATGGACCTGCATTTGGCACAAAAACGGTGAAAGTTTGGTGCACATTTAAATATGGAATGCAAAACCAGTCTTCCACTGAATACATAAACATTGACGTTGTTGTTGTTGTTGCCCACCAAAGTGCTAGAAACATGGTGGCCACCATGACTTAATCTCTCTCTTGTTTGATAATATTGTTAGATCTCTAACATCTATATTTATCTCGTACAAACTTCAAAAAGAAAAAAAAAATATATATATATATATATATATATATTTTTTTTTTTTATTTATCAGTTTTAACGGAATAATATATGATCTCCACGAACTTTAGACAATTTGGTTTCCACGTTTTGCTCTCTCTCTTAGGAACCTTCGAAACCACCTTCTTTCCCTCCATCTTTTGTGGGAACAACAAAAAAATAGCAACCCATTTTTGTTGCTTGCATACCTACACCTTTCCCTTTGCCGGGTTCGGGGTGTTCGGTGAATTTGTTGAGTCTTTTAAGTTTCATGGCGATTTTGGCATTAGGATTTTGTAGGGCTTTCATTATTGATTTCAAATTTTTATGAAATATTATTTTGTGGGGTTTATAACCCACTTCACTTTTTTATTATATGTTATTTTGTAAATATATACACTACAAACCTGTTCTTTCTTGCTTTTTTCCTTTTTTTTTTCTTGATCAAGAGTTTTTTATATTAAAATTCTAATTTATAGTCAGAAATTTATTTTGTCATCGTAAAGTAATTGAAAGAAAATTTTGGAATTCTTTTTTTATTCATTTGTATATGATTTTTCAGTGAATTTTCGAAGTGGTAAATTTAGAAATAAAGGGATCATAATTCATAACAGAGGAATTTAATTTGTACAAGAAATGAGTTGTTTTTCGTGTTTTTCATCCCATCGGAACAAAGCTAAGGGGACAAATAGTGGCAGGAGGAGAGAGTTGGCTGCCGCTCCCAAAGAACTACCCATTTCATCACAGCCTCGGCCAGGTATGCCAACCCATTTAGAAACCTATGTAATTTTGATTAGATCGAAAATGACTTCTAAAACAAGTAATCTCATATGTGGTATAACGGATGCATAATATAATTATTGCTTAAGCTATAGGTTTTCTAATTACCAGACTTAATCTTCTATTTATATGGATGGGTTCCAATAATTCCCAATATGTGCTGGATAGAATTTTTCACACTCCTTTTTTTAATTTTTTTAAGCAAGAAGGAAGATCGAACCAAAATTGGACCTTGCCATATTCATAAGAAGAATTATATATGTGTGTGTGTGTGTTGATTTTTATTGTTGAGGGGCACATGATGCTTATCTTGTACAGAAAATCCTAAGCCAAAGGTCATACCAGTTGAAACTACAAACAAGGATGCCATTAAAGAGACCGCCAACAAAAACATTGCTGCACAAACTTTCACTTTCCGTGAATTGGCCATGGCAACAAAGAATTTCCGACAAGAATGTCTTATAGGTGAGGGTGGATTTGGAAGAGTTTACAAGGGGAGAATTGAGAAAACCAGCCAGGTAAAACACCAAATTGTTGTTGGACATCTATATTCTAGCCTTGATAGTTGATAGCTTCCATAGTTCATATGAAACTTTTGAAAGGATTAGAGTAGTGATATCGTGTTAGTTTTTATCCAGGTTGTGGCTATCAAGCAACTTGACAGGAATGGATTGCAAGGAAACAGAGAGTTTCTTGTTGAAGTGTTGATGTTGAGCCTTTTACACCATGAAAATCTAGTAAATTTGATTGGTTATTGTGCCGATGGAGAGCAAAGACTTTTAGTGTACGAGTACATGCAACTGGGTTCTTTGGAAGACCATTTACTTGGTACTACTTTATTTATTTATTGCCTTCCTTTTGAATGGATGATAAATTATTAGATAGCAAACCACATAGAAAAGAAATAATGTGGTTGTAGTATTTGATCACACAAGTAAGAAAATGAATAAGCTCATCAAACTAATGTTTTAAAAAAAAATAATAATAATAATAAATATTAAAAACAAGATTAGATGTTCTAATCATATCTATACCAGCAAGTCATTATAACCATATGTACCCTGTATCTACGATGATATTCTCAGAAAAATAAACCACTAATTGATTTTCTCATGAACTAAAAATTTGATTTTCAGATGTGCCACAAGAGCAAAAGCCATTAGATTGGTTCACAAGAATGAAAATAGCTTTAGAAGCTGCCAAAGGTCTAGAATATTTGCATGATAAGGCCAATCCCCCAGTCATATATCGTGATTTGAAATCCTCGAACATCTTGCTAGACAAGGATTTCAATGCCAAACTTTCTGATTTCGGATTAGCCAAGCTTGGACCTGTTGGGGACAAGACACATGTATCTTCGAGGGTAATGGGAACATATGGATATTGTGCTCCTGAATATCAAAGAACAGGTCAACTCACAGTAAAGTCGGATGTGTACAGTTTTGGAGTTGTTTTGTTGGAGTTAATCACTGGAAGGAGAGCCATTGACACCACAAGATATACTGAGGAGCAAAATCTAGTTACTTGGGTAAGTCTTTGTTAGATTTTGTTATCTTGTCAATTGAGGGTTAACCATATACTTTTTCTTGAGGCTAAAAGATCGTGCTGATTTTTTTTCCTCTCTAATCTAATTAATAGGCACAACCAATATTTAAGGATCCTCAGAGGTTCCCAGAATTAGCTGATCCACTTCTTCATGGAGATTTTCCCCTCAGAGCATTACATCAAGCAGTTGCAGTTGCAGCAATGTGTCTCCAAGAGGAACCATCAGTCCGTCCCCTGATCAGTGATGTTGTGACTGCTCTCAGTTTCCTTGGGACCAGTCCTAGTGCAAATACCACATCTTTTGATGATCCTTCTCCACCATCTGATCATAATATGATGTCTGAAAATCAGAATCTTCGTGATGAAGAATCCATAAGGGAACGGCAACGAGCTGTCGCAGAAGCCATAGAATGGGGTTCAAATTCAAGGCGTACTGCATCACGCTGTGGCAGTGCATCTTCTTTGTAAAACTTGAGGCACATGGTGTTGTTAATTTCCATATATATATATATATATATATATATCTCTATACTAAGACGATTCTCTATGTGGTTTCTCATGGCTTTCTTTGAATGCTTTCTTACTTTTTATTCAAACTGCAACAATGACATTGGATTGTGACTAAGCACTGAGTTCTATAGAAAATGGCAAAATTTTCTAAATGAGAAGATTACAAGTAAGATTATTAAAATTATGGGCCTTCTACAATCTTTACCTCTCTCTATTTCATCCATATACATTTATGTGAAGAATTGCTGCTATTATATACTTTTACCTAGTTTCAGAATCACCAGTTCCTTGCTACTATAGATTTCTCATGGTTTTGGTCATATTGTTTCTTTGCAGTTTGCATGAACCTTTTGTCTATGAATGTGTAGCAACCAGCTGGCAGCCCGGATTGGTTGTATTTTCCTTGCTCAATTTTGATTTCTTGTTTGAAGGACAATTTAGTTTTAGACTATTAAACTTCATTTAATCATTTTCTAGCAATATACTGAGCCAAGTGATCATAAAAGTTGTTTACAACTGTGTATATTGAACATTGTCTATTATCTTCCTAGGTTCTTATTACAAATTCAAATCAAGCAAGCATGTATGTTTTAGCGGAATCCCCAAGCTTGATAATATCAACACCTACGCTATTATCATATAATGAATGGAGCATTATGAAGAATTCAGATAATCATATTGTTTACCCGCCTTTTAGCTAAACTTACACCACCTGAACATCAAGGACCGTTTTCAAAATCTCTCAGCTATCAAGCAGCAGCAAGACATTTCATATTCCATACGGCAACTTCAAAAGTGATGGGCGCCAAATAAGTTTTCTAACAATGATGATGATAGCATATATTAGCTGATTGCTACGCATGTAGCCTGAAACAGATCAATCGAGCCTCCACAATTTTCTCTCTAGAAGACAAAGGGAAAATGAATAATAAAAAAAGTGTGGCATACAGTTTTTAAAACAGAATTCCAAAGGGAATATGGAATTCTTTTTTTTTTTTTATGGTCATGTGATTTGCACATGACTATTAATTTTAACAGTCAACTAACTTATACTCCCTGCATATGCATGTGGACACACACACACACACACACACACACACATATATATATATATATCAATATATGATTAAACTATGGAGTTCAATGTGCAAGATTTGATGCAATATAGGTGGTGATTACAAGCTTTCCTAGTTTGGGATGTAAAATACAAATTGTTGGAGAGATAAACACATTGGGGAGCTTACTTGAATAATTAATATAACATATAGAGACATATTTTAACTCAAAAGGCGTAAGCCCAATAGATATGTGTTCAATTATGTTATATTAACCAAGAAAGCACAAGTGCGGCTCCAGAGCCACCACACCCGCACCGGACTTGTCCCGATGCAGCATTCGACACGCTGATTCTCCTCTCTTTTTTTTTTTCTTTTTTTTCGATTCACACCGATTTGCGCCAATTCAGGCCGAAACTGGCCGATTCACTCCGATTCCGACCGATATGGCCCGATTCCGGCTACCGAAATGGCCGCTAGCCACCATTCTTCTGCTTCATGTGGTCTTGTGAGGGAAAAAAAATAAAAATAAAATAAAAAGAAGAAGATGAGAAAACACAAAGAAATTGTTAGAACTTAGAAGAGGTGAGGAAGAAGAATAAAGGTATATAACAAAAAAATATAAATTAAGTAGGTGAGAAAGTCATTATTTCAAGTGGGAAGGCTTGGGAATTGGACAAGGAGTAAAGGAACCTTCTTGAAAGGTGGTTTTTTGTTTACAATTACCAAAAATATTGATTTTATTAAATACAAATCATAAATAATTGTTTTTTAATAATAAACTCTACCCCTTTATTTGAATTTTTTTATATAAAAAATATTAAATTCACTATATAAAAATATTTTTAATAATTTTTTAATCGCCGCACCCTGCAACACCCGCACCTTATTTTTTCAAAAATTGCCGAGCCCCGCACCCTCACCCGAATCAAGAAACACACCCATGCTTCATAGATATTAATTGCTCATTCTTTTCATCATTTTTCAATGTGGAACTTTACTCACATATGTACACTCAATAATCTCCCCCTCATCTGTGAGTCTTTTAATCTGTGGGATTCAAGACCAATCTATGGGTCAAGAACAAGTCCTACTTGCTTTTTCTTGCCTAATAGGTTTTTTCCTTCGCTAATGCATCATCCATGGGCCTCCACATGTCAATCTCGCATGTCTTTTGTCCTCCATGAAAACCTCACACCTCATCATTGTTTAGCACCATTGGCAGTAATACTCCTTTGTTAGGCCTTTTTCCAAGCTCATTTGTGTGAGCTTTATAAGCCTGCTTGATTCAATATAACGTCCCCGCTCCAATAGCTAAAGGGAACCGTCCCTACTCCATTTGCGAAAGGCTCCAAGTACATCCACTCGTTCCAACTCCAACTATGAAAGAAATCTTGATAAACTAGCCACCTTTGCACTACGCCACTATTGATAACCTTGTCACCTTTGCCCAACAACACCATGAGCTCTAATAACACTTGATGGGGAGATAAACACATTGGGAAACTTCCTTGAATAATTAATATAACATATAGAAACACACTTTAACCCAAAAGGCCTAACCTTAATGGATGTGTGCTCAATTATTTTCAAGTAACCACTCATTCTTCTCATTATTATTCAATATAGAACTTTACTCCCACATGTACACCTAACACAAATTTCCTGTAGTTTAGGGTAAATTTGTGCAATTATTATCATTATTTTTAATACCACTGTCTCATAGACTTTAAGTTTGATGTACCCAATCTAATTTAAGCCCAATATTGTAATGTGCTTTGTAAGTTCAATAATGAAATTAGTTTTCTTTTTTTTTTTAATATATTCTTATCCCAAAAAAAAATTCAACATCACGTTGCAGATACCAGTTAGATGTCCGGTTAGATTCTGATAGGTCAAGAATGTATTAACCCCTTGTGATAAATTAACCAATTAATTAGCCAAGTGAATTAATTAAGTTAATTAACATGTAATACGCGTGGTAGCATAAACAAATCACCAACTAAGTTAAATACAACGGAAAATAAAGTTGACATGGTGATTTGTTTATGAATGGGGAAAACCTCCAAGACAAAAACCTCCAAGACAAAAACCTCACCAGGTGAATTTAAGGTCACCACTCCCGAGAATCCACTATTATCACAACAAGCGGTTACAAGTAAAGGAATCCCAATACCTTATACCAACCTTCAGTTGAACCCTTACCCCAATACACAATTGGACTTGTTCTATAGTCACAATCTCTCCTTTTTAATGCACGGCTCCCAGTACGTGACTAACCAATCGATGCACGGATCTAAGTACGTGACTAATACACCAACTTGAGAAGGATATTGGCTGCAAAGTTCTTTAGTTCATCAACACGATGAAGATCACGAAACTCCTTGGTTACAAAACCCTACAGAATACAAACGCAACAGCTTCTTCAAGAGAAAGATGAACTAGGGCAAATTGTCTCCGATCACAATATGCTTGCAACAACAAGTGCAACAACCTTATGATGGCCCTTAAAATAATCCTTATACATGTTTAGGGTTGTGAAAAAAGAAAGCCTAACATATACACATGGATATGCATGAAATCAGCTCTGAAAAACTAATTTTCGTAAATCTTGATAGATAGGTTATCTATCGAGCAGCTGTTGAGCATCAGGCTAAAATAGTCTTTTAAACCTCGATAGATGCAATCTGTCGAGCTTTAAAATATAGCACTTCTTCACTTGTTTCTTGAATAAATTTGCATGGCTTTAATTCCTGACTTGAACAACATGT
This sequence comes from Quercus lobata, assembly GCF_001633185.2. Taxonomy (NCBI): domain Eukaryota; kingdom Viridiplantae; phylum Streptophyta; class Magnoliopsida; order Fagales; family Fagaceae; genus Quercus; species Quercus lobata. The sequence continues at coordinate 54,698,256 of NC_044912.1, read as the reverse complement.
TTCTTGAAGACTTAAACCATCCTAAATCAACCCAATTACAAGTAAAATGCGTTTTGTCAAAGGATAAGTCAAATCTAAATGACATATGTTCTTAACATGAATCACACATGTCCTAACAATCTCCCCCTTTGGTAATCCTTGACAAAACCACAACAAACAAATGAAAATATGAGAAAAGTCATAAATCACTCAACTCATACTCACTTGTTGAATACAATAAAATCTATCCTAACACAAACTCTTGAAAAATTTTGCAAGAAGAGAGTTCATGGCAAGAAAGACTTTGACAACCTGTATTTTTGAAACACTGTAAACAAAACTCATCACGGCATCTTAGTGTGAAACAAAAATAAAAGATTGCATACAATTAATAAGAAGCATGTGCATAAAGAGAGAAAAGAAACAACACATGAAGAGATAGGTGAAACTGTAATAACAACCTCAATATATATATATATATATATATTCATATCAATAAGAGTACAAGGTTTGCTATCACAATGTAAGAACAATGTATCTAAAAAGAAAAGAAAAGATACAAAAAAATCCTCACTACATCCCTCAAAACAAAAACACTCCCCCTAACAAAAATATCTCCTATACTAACTCTCCCCCTAAGAACATGACTACTCTCATACCCACAACTCTTCCCCATTTTTGTCACGAATGACAAATGGTAAGTCACTGAGAAGCAGTCATCTCATCGTCACCAGAAGAGCTAGAAGCCTCATCCTCATCAACATCACCATCAGAGCCACCATCGTCGTCCTCATCCTCAAAAGCCTCGAGAGAAGGAGAGAGAGACTCGACGAAGCTACCAAGGCAAGCCTATCGTCTAGCAATAAGACTGACACGGGTGTTCACTTGATACATCTCAGTAGTAAGTGTATCAAGGTGAGCATCCATGCGTTGAAGCTGCACCATAACCGCCTCGAAGGTCACACCACTCGCAGAAGAAGAAGGAGCAGATGTGGGTGGAGCGGAAGAAGCTGGAGGAGTCACTGTCTCGGTCTGTGGCCACTTCGGTCAAAGCTGGGCCTCACTCCGTCTAACAGTCGCCGTGCTAATGGTACGCATCACAAAGAAGTGAGGAGAGTTAAGATAGAAGACAGACACGTGGCGAAGAATCCGCATGATACAAAATGGAAAATAAACTTATCACGGGTCACCGTATCCCTATAGACATCTATAAGGGAGAGTATGAAGTGAGAGGGAAAGTCTATGGTAATCCTCTCAATAAGGGATAACAATAAGCGAGCACAAGGCTCAATAATTGAATTATAGTGAGATAAGGGATGTAAAACAAATGTCATCACTATATTCGGAAACCTCAAACATTTTGCCAAGCCCGAGCAAGGAGTGTTTTGACAGTCACCCCAAGATGAAGGTGTCTCACAAAAAAGAGATGAGAGTTCGTCTTTGGACACAGTTCGCAAACAAGGATAGCTGGGGTAGTTAGCAAACTCTACCCTCGGAATGTGTAATACCTCAAATATAAGATCCGGAGTGACTACAATGCGCGTACATCGAACGTGAGTGATGAAATGAGGTACAGAGTAATCAAATCCGTGCATATTGGAGTAGAACTCCTGTATGATCACAGAGGGACAAGTGACCAAGATGTCACAAAGGGACTCCCAACCCCTACTGTAGATGATAGCAGGAAGGTTAGTATCGAAAAAATCCAAAAGGATGACTTGGTGTTCCAAATGAATGCCATGTCGAGAAAAGTTTTCCGAAAAGTCCTTACGGGCTTTATCATCATGGAACCTAACATGAGAGGGGTAAGGATCAATAAAGGAAGAAGATGATGCCCCAAAACGAAGAGGGTTCCGGGATAGAGTAAACTGGCTCTTTTTAGGTGCCATAAGCAAACTAACCGAGAGAGAGAGAGAGAGAGATGCAGAAAAGTACCAAACACAGTTAATATCAATAAGAAGGAAAGGAATGGTACGTATGCATGAAAAATGTATGAACATGTGACATGCAACAATAAATACATCATGGGCTCAGCCTAATCCAATCCTACTAGCACACATGATTTCAACATAGTAAACACACATCTATAATGCATGAAACATTGTGAAAATGCAAATGCGATGCAATGCATGAACATATAGGATCATTTAAGCAAAACCCAACCCAAAAATTTTGCAAAAACCTCATCAATTTTGAAAAACCCCAAAATTTTTCAAAAAAATCCAAAAACCTAGATCTATATGAATGAAATGCATGAAAAAGAGTGAAAACAAGATCATACCAGAGATGGGAAGATCAATCTAGGCCAAAGATCCACTGGGTAAGAGGTTTAGAGAGAGAGGAAAGTGTTTAGGGAGGTGAAGGATTAGAAACTATCGAGAGAGATCGAAGAAAATGAGAGAAATTATCACATTGAGCTATATAAAGAAACACGAAGCTTGATGGATTGAGAGGTGTCAAGAAGCTATTGAGCACTAAATCTCAACAGATGAAGTTGTCGAGGTGCTATCGAGAGCTATCCACAACAAAGTGACCCCGATGGATCGAACTGCTATCGAGCATCTATCGAGCAATCAGAAACTTTCTCGATGGATCGAGAATCTGTCGAGAAGCTATCGAGACAAATTCTCAAAAACTTCGATGGATCGAGATTGCAATAACATCTATCGAGAAAGAAGATCAAGAGGCTCGATAGATAGCCTAGCTATCGAGAGGTATCGAGAAGCTATCGAGAGGTATCGAGAAACTGTCGAGATGCTCAAAAACAGTTTTTCAAAGAAGAGAAAAACACATAAATGAATGCAATCAACCATGCTACTCAACCAAAGATCCAAACAACATTTAAGCTCTCAAAATCATCTCTCAATAAGAAAAATGACAAGCATTTAGATCCAAAACACACACACACACTAAAGAAGTCTAAGGGGCCGTTTGGTCACCCATTTCAAAACATAGTGTTCAGTGTTTAAACACTGAACACTAGTGTCCCAAAACAAAAACAAAAAACGTGTTTGGTGGACCATTTCTGTTCAAGGTTGTTTGAAAAATATTGTTCAAAAACCCATGTTTAAACAGATGTTTTTGAAATCACCTTGAAGCTGATTTTAAACAACAAACACTAGTTTCAGTGCCACTTCGGTAACTATATTAAACACTCTTATGGGCCCACCTAGTTAGCTTTTTTTCAAGTATTGTCTCCTCTCTTTACTCTCATCTCTTCACGCCAAATCCTTTCGCACCTAGTACGAAGATCACACAGTCAAAGCAACCCAGTGGCATAACTCTCACCCAACTCCATAACTCCCTTCACCGACCCAGCGCCATTCCACCTCCATAACTCCCCTCACCGACCCAGCGCCATTAAACCCATCACCATTAAAAAAAAACAAAAAAGTGAGAAATCTGTGAATGAAGAAGGAACGGTTCGGTCTTTAGACAAAAACCCATTGACAAGCAAGGTGAAAGTGACATTCGAACCTGGATCTTGGAGTGATGGGTCAGCGACTCGGCGGCGACAGAAGCTTAATTAGTTACTGGGTCTTGGAGTGCTGACAGTGGAGATAAGATCCAAGGAACATGAAGCCCAACCGTGGATCTTCTTTGGCGTCGATGGAGATGAGGACTGTGCGTGGGTTTGGTTTTCTGCTCTGAGGGAAGAGAAGGGATAAAGAAGGAAAGAGAGGATTGTGCGTTGGGAATATATGGATGTTCTCTCTCCTAATTAAAAAAATGTTATTTCGTACTTTGGTCAACTTTTTTTACCATCCAAAACACACATACCAAACACATATTTATATTTTTTGAACACTGAAAAATGTTATTTAAACCATGATACCAAACACACTTTTTTGTTTTATTCACACTAAAAACACGTTTTTCAACAACACTTTTTAAACCACAATTTTCATATCTTTTTAAACAACAATTTTTGAACTCTATGACCAAACGGGCCCTAAACAATCTTATATTTTAAAAACAAGTCAAGACAGTTTAGTGAGCATACATTAACACATGTATCCCCTGTGATGGCCAAATCACATTGTACCTACACATGTATCAAAGGTAGCAAAGAATATTACGTGTTGTATGTGAAAAATATCGCAAGATTGCATAAATGTCTACATGTTATGACGATTTAGGATATGAGTAAATCAATTTAACTCACACACAATCATAACTGCTTGATAAGGACTATTACCTTCGAGGTACATCCTATAACTCCCACATCTCCTAGAAGACATACTTGCAATCATATATAAAGCATTTTGATTCTTTTTTGCTTTTATCTTTCTTTGCATATTTTATTTTGTTAAGCATATCATGCATGGGCATATAAGAGAGAAAAAAGAAATACCCAATTATGTTAAGTTTTTGACATTGCATTTTTGCTATGCCGAAGCATACAAATGTCATTTCATGATTGGCGGGCAACAATAGTGAGATGGCTATTTATGCCTTTCTCTTAGAATTTTTTAGTCCTTCCCGTCAAAAAGAGTAATACGAGTGTTAAGTACAAAAGATTACTTAATCTTACTCATCACAAATACGAGCCACAAAACTCACTTGCTTAGTTGTGCAGAGAGATGCTCATTTAAGCTACAAATGATACAAAGTTTAGAAAACTTTGTTTCAATGGCCATCCAAAGTACACAAGTACCAATGTACACAAAGCACACACTGTTTTTGTATTTTTTTTTATTTTTCAATTTTTTTTATTTTTATGAAAAACAAAATAAAACAAAACTGAAAACAAACAAACAAAGACATGTTAAACAAAGCAAAGTATAAAACTAGACTGACTCAAAACTAGAAAGCAAAACACACAAGTAATGTAAGCAAAAATAAAGGGGGAGAGAGAAAAGTGACAAAATCACTTTGAGCCTTTTTCCTTCCACACCTTACAAGAACTTTTCCGTTTAGTGAACCCTTGATCCGGCAGTGAGGGGGAAGAATTGAAACCGTTCAAGTTCGAAAGGAACATGAAGCCCTTGAGAAGAACTCCAATAGGAGCAAAAGAGGATGGAAACTGATTCTAGTTTCCCAATGAGATCATTCTGTTACTCTGTTGAGTGGCTAACCACTTATAACAATTAGGTCGAGTATGTCCAATTACTCCACAGTGATGACAGAGATGTTACTTTTTCTATTTAGACTTTTGGGTATTGCCCTTCTTAGCCCTAGGGTTTTAGTCTTTTTCTTATCAAGTTTAGGGGGTGCTCCTAAGATAGATTTACCCTTACCTATGTTCTCACTAGCTAAAGCAGTTTTCACATTATTATTCTCAGATTCAACATTATTAGTAGGTGATACAAAAACAATACCACTAGAAAAAGCAATACTGGGAGAAGAGAAATCATACCCTAAACCGATTCGATCAGAAACTAAGCATCTCATCAAGCTTTGCACTTGAAGTCCTCTCCAACTGAGCTCTAACTTGGAACAGCTCTGTCTCAAGCTTCTTGGTCTTTTCAGCTAAGAAATTGTTCTCAAACCGCAGTGCTCCAATAGTCTAATTAGCTTCATCAAACTTTGTGGAAAGCTTTTCTCGATTAAGTTCCACATCACTCAGTTTCTTGGTGGCTAGCCTATATAGTTTCTTATGCTTCTCAAAAACCTTGTACAATTTTTCATAGGCTGTATGGATATCATCTTGATTTTCCATTTTCTTGAACTTAGAACCCACCAAGTCCTCTTCATCATCTATGGTTTCTGAACCCTCATCAGTAGGATCAACTGTAGCAATGAAGGCATTCAAGATTCCATCATCCTCATGATCCGAGTCAACCTCAAGCTCGGTGTCACTCAAGGTAGCAGCAAGGGCCTTGCTTTTCCCGATGGTCTTGAGATACGTTGGGCACCCTTGTTTCATGTGTCCAAAGCCTTGACATCTGAAACACTTAAGTCCAAAGGGAATAGTGTATTGACCGCCTTCCTTAGCATCCTTCTTTCCTCTGTCTTGGTTCTTGAACTAAGATGAATTGAACTACTTATGGTCTTTATCAAATCCTCTTGTATTGGTATTCTTCATGAATTTTTTGAACTGTCTTGTGATATAGGATTTCATCTTAGAATCTTCATCATCAAAAGACTTATTAGTATCACTGCTTTTGGCCTTTAATGTCATGCTCTTGCTCTTGTTCGATTTCTAGATCCTAGTCAAACCCAACTCATAAGACTGCAAGTTGCCAACCAACTCTATCAAATGAATTTTGTCAATGTCCTTTAATTTCTCAATTGCGGTGATCTTGGCATGAAATCTCTCAGGTAGATATCTGAGCACCTTTCTAATAATCTTGGGTTCGAGAATGGTTTCCCCAAGATTAAAGTCTAAGTTCACTATGTCCTTGAGCTTGGCATAGAACTCATCGAACGACTCATCCTCCTCCATCTTGATCTTTTCAAAGCTTGTAGTAAGCCTCTGAAGTTTCGAATCTTTGACAGCCTTAGTTCCTTCATAGGTAGTCTGGAGGATGGTCCATGCTTCCTTTGTAGTTTCAATAGAGGATATCTTCTTAAACTCCTCATTCATGATTGCACTAAATAAAGTGTTCAATGCCCTGCTGTTGAAGTTAGCCGCTTTGACCTTTGCATCATCCCAATCAGCCAGCGCTTCCTTAGGCTTGTTCCAACCTATCTCCACAGTTTGCCACAATTTTTTCATCTAATGACTACAAGAAAGCTCTCATGCGTACTTTCCAGTATGCATAGTTAGTGTCATCGAATAAAGGAGGTATGATAAGAGACTGTCCTCTATCTATGACAAACAGGGGTCAATGAATCACACAGCAAAGATTAAAACCTAATTAGAGTATGCTTGCTCTAATACCACTTGATAGGCTAAGAATGTATTGACCCCATGTGATAAATTAACCAATTAATTAGCCAAGTGAATTAATTAAGTTAATTAACATGTAATATGCATGGTAGCACAAACAAATCACCAACTAAGTTAAATGCGGTGGAAAATAAAGTTGACATGGTGATTTGTTTATGAATGAGGAAAACCTCCAAGGTAAAAACCTCACCAGATGAATTTAAGGTCACCACTCTCGAGAATCCCCTATTATCACAGCAAGCGGTTACAAGTAAAGGAATCCCAGTACCTTATACCAACCTACAATTGAACCCTTACCCTAATACACAATTGGACTTGTTCTGTAGTGACAATCTTTCCTTTTTAATGCACAGCTCCCAGTATGTGACTAACCAATCGATGCACGGATCCAAATACGTGACTAACACACCAACTTAAGAAGGATGTTGGCTACAAAGTTCTTCAGTTCATCAACATGATGAAGATCACGAAACTCCTTGGTTACAAAACCCTACGGCGTACAAACGCAGTAGCTTCTTTAAGAGAAAGATGAACTAAGGCAAATTGTCTCCGGTCACAATATGCTTGCAACAACAAGTGCAACAACCTTATGACGGCCCTTAAAATAATCCTTATATATGTTTAGGGTTGTGAGAAAAGAAAGCCTAAACACATACACATGGATATGAATGAAATCAGATCTGAAAAACTGATTTTCGTAAATCTTGATAGATAGGTTATCTATCGAGCAGCTATCGAGCATCGGGCTAAAACAGTCTTTTAAACCTCAATAGATGCAATCTATCAAACTAGCTGTTGAGTTTTAAAATATAGCACTTTTTCACTTGCTTCTTGAACAAATTTGCATGGCTTTAACCCTTGACTTGGACAACATGTTTCTTGAAGACTTAAACCGTCCTAAATCTACCTAATTACAAGTACAGTGTGTTTTGCCAAAGGATAAGCCAATTTTAAATGACATATGTTCTTAACATGATTCACATATATCCTAACAGATTCAACAAACATTGTGCTTATAAAAAAGGTGAAAAATACTATTTTGCTTCTTTTTTTGGGGTTATAGTTAATTTAGTCCTTAGATTTTGGTAATAGTCAATTTAATCCATTTTACTTTTAATTTGCAATTAATTTGGTCACTACCATTAACTCACTAACAGAAAATACTTATGTGACTAATGAATTGCACAATTGGCACTCTTAAGCTTACATGGCTAATAAAATATTTTAATTGCTATTTAAAATACCACATCATCATTTAATTTTTTTTTAAAGAAACTATTTTCTTAATTTTTAAGATAGAAAAAAAATGTAGGACCATTCCTATCCCATTTTCTTAGCAACCAAACACAAACTGAAAGACAACCCAGATTTTGAACCCATATTTGACCACAACCCTAGCTGGCTTTTATGAATTCTTTCGCTCTGATTATGTGGGGGTTCCTACTCAAAAAACAAATACAACCACACATTTTATATTCACCCACTACCGCATATTCTCTTGAGCACCTATGAATCTATGATAACACATCTTTATATAAAAGGAAGGAAGGTTTTTTTGGTGAATGGGGTTCTCTCTCTCTCTCTCTCTCTCTCTCTCTCTCCTAGGGCTCTGACCCTCTTAGGGAATATCTCTTACATACCCTCTCTCCTTCTTTGATTCTCCTAAGGCTTTGGCCCTCTTAAGAACTATCTCTTACTTGCCCGAGAACACTTTCCCAAGAACTCTCTTTGACCCTCTCAAAAAAACTCTTTGACTCACTTGATTCTCCTAGGGCTCTAACCATCTTAGTGGCTATGTCTTACTTGCTCGAGGACACTTTTCCAAGAATTCTCTCTAACCCTCTCAAGGACACTCTCTGACTCATCCAAAGACACTTTTCCAAGAATTCTCTCCAACCCTCTCAAGGACACTCTCTGACTCACCCAAAGACACTTTTCCAAAGATTCTATCTAACCCTCTTAGAGACACTCGCTGACTCATCCGAGGAGACTCTCCTAAGGGCCTAAGGAAAATTTCACAAGCACTGTCTCTAACCTTTTAGGGACACTCTCCGACTCTCCCAAGCACTCTTGCTAACCCTTTCAAGTACACTCTTTGACTCTTTCGAGGACACTCTCTTGAGAGCTCATATAATACATAGTTTCAATAGAGTCTCCTTCAATATCAAACTCATTATAGAAAAATCAACCGAACCATATTTGGGCCCACTACATATTACAAGAATAATTCAAGAGCTAAGAGAAAACCCATATCCAATTTTTCATTTAGATTGCTAAAATATTAAATAAATAAAAAATAGAAGAAGAAGAAGGCAAGGAACATGATTTGACTTTTAATTTCATCTCTCTATCACTTCATCTTCAAGTCCAAGCTCATTTATGATCTTTTCTTTTAGAGGGCTACAAACACAAACAGACAAGAACAAAGAGACCAAGGGAGGTCGGATTAAAGTGAAATCCCCAAATTACAAACCAAACACATGGAGTTGTTCTTATTGTAGAGATCTAACAACCTTTCACAGCCTTTCCAATGGAGGATTATGCTACATGTTGAAGACTTCCTCAACCGCTCAATGATGGTAAGAGAGTGAAAATTATCTATAAAAAAACTTTTTTATTTATTTTAATATTCTTTTACAAATCCAGTTGGGGATGTGGCCAATTGTTGTGTTTTAGTTTGTGTTTCTTTTTTTCTTTTCTTTTTTTAAGAAAGAAGTTGTAATCTTTATAAAGCAAGAGAAGCTTCTTCTTCTTTTTTTATACAAGATAGAATTTTTACTCTAGCATAATCTAAGTGTATATGTGTATAAAGCTCCCTCCTGGAGACTTAAACCCCGGCCCTTACCCCCCACACCCCACAAGCATTTATACTTGTGGAGTGACCACCGCATCAAGGGTGCACGGTGGTAAAGCAAGAGAAGCTAAATTGGCTAAGATTACAACATTAAAGTGTGGAGGAACATCCTCCATTCACACTAAGAAATCACTAACATGTCTAGCAAGATTGTGAGTTACAGAGTTTCCTTATCTGCAAATATGTGAAGAACTAAAAACAACAGAGGAACTCAATAAAGATTTTTCCTCCTCAACCAAATGGCCATAAGAAGCAAAAGATTCATCTTCACTAACCAAAGCTTTGATAATAACTTCTGAATCACCTTCAAGTATGATGAAAGATATGCCAATATCTTGAGCAAAACCCAGTGCTTTTATTGTTGCTAAGACTCCAACTTCATCAACAGAGTGGGGAAGGATAAACTTTTTAGACATGGAGGCAATGACCAAACCTTGCTCACTCCGAATAACTACCCCAATACTTGCCATACCTTTCTCTTTAAAAATTGCTCCATCAAAATTGAATCTGGAAATATAACTATGGTAAAATGAGCAAAAGGTTAACGTTAGTAAGTTTTAAAAAAAAAAACTATGAGAGTTATCTGCCAGAGGAGAAGGAAAGAATGAAAAGGAGTGCCCACTACTGACAAAGGCATCATGATCGGCGGAGGCTGGCAGTTGCGGTCATTGCAATCATGGAATATGGGCTTGTGGATGTGAGGGATGTCTAACGGGGTGAAGAGTGGGTGACCCGATGGAGCCGGGTCTAGTAGGGTGTGGCCGCTAGAGCTGGTTACTGTGGCGGTGGTGGAACTCTTCATCTCCTTGGTTTTGATGGTCTGGCGATAGTAGTAGTGTGGCTAGGAAGACACAATTTTCAAATCATATGCACATAGTTTATTTTTTTAGAGAGTTTCAACCTATGACCTCCGCTCTTAATAATGTTCTTTATCATCAAACCAAGATACCAATTAGTTTTTGGTGTAGGCAGAGATTGAATCCTAAGTCTCTTATTCAACCATCAAAAATTTTACCAGTTGAGCTAACTAGAACCCACATTATATGCATATAGTTAGTTTCATTATTTTTGCATTCCATTTGTTTGATAAATTGTCCCAAGGAATAAAAATTTGTGATATCTTAGAATTTGGGTATAGACCCTTCATGATACTTACTTCTTTTCATTAGAAAATTTTAACTCTATCATCAAGATTTACTCTTAGACATGTTATTATGAATTTTTACATGTCTTGAACAAGACATGAATTTAAAACCCCGTGCAACATTCATTATAAATTTAAGAACTCGTTATAAGAGACACTATATTTATGGTTGTGTAGCTGGGTTTAGGTATGACATGGAATCGAAATATTGTGTTTCTTCTAGTCAAAAAAATTGGTGTTAGTATTAAACAATTTGGAAATCTTATGTTGAAAAAAATGATACAGGTGCTGGTTTTTGGAGGTAGATTAATGAAGTGAAAACTTGGGGTTTGTATTGAGATTTTGGTAGTAGAAGTTTTGCTTTTCAAGCATTTCCTTCCGGCTTATACTTCCTTCTTCTTTTTTTTTGCATTTTGCATTTTGCATTTTGCTTTCAAGAAACTACTTTTTCAGTGCAGCCAAAACAATATGCGCTTGCAGCAACAGAAGGATGCTAATTTGGATGAGCTGAAGGGACCGTTAGTGATGGTAGAGCAGTATTGGAGTTTAGATTCGTACTTTTCAGGAACAGTTATCAAGTTATTTAGATTTTCGGTTATTTATTATTTGCTAAAGTTATAGTATTTTATTGTACTCGGTTGTATCAACTTGTAAACTGCACTGTATTTAAGCAATGAGACTTGAATAACAAAAGCAAGCAGATAAAATCCCAAATTCTCTTTTCATTCTCTTGTTCTTAAAGGTTAGCCACTTTGAATCCCTTTAACTTAATTCAATACACACCGGGTCCATACCATACATAAGAATCACTATCACTTACACAAAAGTTGCAAAATATTCCCAACATGAAGCCATTCAAGGTTCAAGTTTACATTTACTTAGTAATATTTTTCAAATGTCATGTATATAGTACAAGCACATTCATCACTTTTTTAAAAATAAAGAAAGCAATTTTCTCATGAAAAGAAGAAAGACTCATGAAGGGTCTATACCCAAATTCTTAAGATATCACAAATTTTAGTCATTGGGACAATATATGAAACGTATGGAATGCAAAATAATGAACCTAAGTTGCAAACACAATTGAGCATGAATCCTGAAGACCCAATACAAAAGTCACTTTAGAATATTCTTCTCTTCCCTTGTTTGGGAGTTTTAATGGAGGGAATGGAAAGTTCATTCCTTTGTTTGGAAGTTTAAGTAGGAGGGAATGGAATGGGTAGGAGGGAACACTCATTCCTCTCTATTCCCTTAAAACCTCAAATTTTCATTCCTCTTGAAATTGGGAGGAATTGGAGGGAATGGAATTAGATTTAATGATTTTTTTATTAAAATTCTCAAAATACCCTTGTATATTCAACTCTTTATTTTAAAATAGGGGTCTAATAGTAATATTATCATAAAATGATTCTATTTCATTCCCTCCATGTTGCTCCCAAACAAGATTACTTACATTCCATTCAATTTCATTCTTTTCCATTCCTTTATTTTAAAACATCCAATCAAGGTTACTTAATTCTATTTCATTTCATTCTTTTCCATTCCTTTCCCTTACTTAAATACATTCCATTCCATTCCTTTCCATTCCCTTATTATTATTCCATTTTATTCCCTTCCCTTATGAACTCCAAAGCGAAGCCTTAATCTAATCATTCCATCAAAATCTAACAAAAATCATCACAGAAATCCACAAAACATAAGTATCGAAGGAACTAAAAAAAAAAAAAAAAGAGTGGGAAAAATATCACACGACCGAAATTCAATAGGCCAAAATATTTGAAAATTTTATTTTCAAAGATAAAAAGAAAAGAAAAGTGGACTTTCATTCATTCCTTGAAAAGATTTGTCAATTTTTGGTTTTTGGAGCAAAACTTGATCAACCTTTGTTGGGGGAACACCACACTTGTTAGTCTTTCTCTTGCAGGTATATGAGGTTAGCTTTCAGAGGAAGAGACCATCGTAGCCACAAGTCCACCACCATACCATAGCCAATAGCTTTTAGAGAAAAAACCAGAATGTCAACATTTCATTTTTTTTATAATTATGTAAACCAACGTTAACCTGTTATTTTGATGAGTTGAGTTGAGTTAATAAATTTTAATTGAGCGGCTAACTTATAGCAGCAAGTTCACAGAGGTGAAAGAGTTGGCTGGAAGATTCTGAAGAAAATCAGCATGACGAGCAGCAACCAGCCACTGTATTACTTTTGTTACGTAGGTTTCTCTTGCTATACCGGAGATAGTAACTCCAAACATTACCTCTCTCTCCCAACTCAATCTCACTAATAATCCACCGCTAGCTACACATCAAAACCGATTTCCTCTGTCGCTTCAACCAAAGACAACAACTCCATAATCGGTTCTTGTTGATTTTATTTAGGTTCTGGTTGATTTTTTATATTAAGATTTGGAATCAGAAAACAGAATGATGCAAAATGCTTATCCAGATATTATTGATCATTGCCATCAAATTATATACATCAACACAGTGCTTAACAAACTAACTGAAAAATAACTAACTCTACTGACTAAGGGTCGCTTATTGCTAAAAACTGAAAACACTATAGTAAAATAATTTTTAAATGTGTGAATAGTGCCATGAGACCCATTTTTAATGAACTTTCTATTGAAAAAAGAGGTTTGTGGGTCCCCATGAACAGTGCATGAGACCCACTACCATACGCTGGACGCAGCTGAAAAAAAAATTCAGTTGTATCCAAATGTTCACTAACTAATTTCAAAGTCACATGTACATCACATGCCCACTTAATAGACTAAAAACTACTTGCAACATATCTACCTAACATTAAACTATATGTAGCACAGCACCTTGCTTATAACTCTTCAACAGCAACATTAGTCTCTGTATCGGCAGCACCTGCAAAATTCCTTCTTCAACACTCCCCCCTCAAGGTGGAGCATAAATGTTGTTTATGCCCATCTTGGAAAGAAGGTTATTGAGCTGCTAATGTCCAAGTGGTTTTGTCAAAATGTCTACAAGCTGATGTCAAGTTGAAACATGAAATGTTTTCATTGTGCTATCTTGGATCTTCTCCCTTACAAAATGGCATTCAGTCTAATTCGATGTGTTTTGTCTTCTCATAATACATAGGGTTAGCTGCTATGTGAATTGCAGCTTGGCTGTCACAATAAAGGAAGGCAAGTTGATCATGATTAATGGTTAAATCTTTCAGCAAACCAATTAACCACACAAATTCACTGACTAAAGCTCCCATGACTCTGTATTCAGACTCAACAGAAGACCTAGAGACTATATGTCGTTTCTTAGACTTCCAAGAAATCAGTGATTCACCCAAAAACACACAATACCTTGTAATTGACCTCCTAGTATCTAGGCAACTTGCCCAATCAGAGTCACAATAACCCTTTAGATGCATATTTGAGTTAGTGGAGAATAGCAGGCCTTGTCTAGGTAATCCTTTCAAGTATTTCAACACCTTGTATACTGCCAGCAAATGTGGTTGCCTTGGCTATGAAAGAAATTGGTTGAGTTGGTGTACACTGAAGGCTATATTAGGCCTTGTTAAGGTTAATATAACAATTTGCCAATCAGTCTTTTGTACTGAGCAGGATCTGGTAACAACTCTCCATGATTATTTGAGAGCTTGGCATGTTGTTCCATAGGAAAGCTAACTAGTCTTGATGCCAATTGACCTAATTCTGCAAGAAGTTCTAGAACAAATTTCCTCTGGCATAAGCTAATAGCTTTGCTGGACCTTGCCAGTTCCAAACCCAAAAGGTATTTCAAAGATCCAAGATCTTTTAATTTGAACTGATCTTGAAGGAAAGTTTTGAATTCTGGAACAGCCTCCAAATTGTTACTGGCCACCAGAATGTCATCAACATAGATCAAGAGTATGATAATCACTCCATCTTGAACCCTAGTGAACATAGAATAATCGTATTTTGATTGATTAAAGCCATAATTGATAATGGTACTAGACAATTTAGAGAACCACTACCTGCTTGCTTGCTTGAGCCCATATAAAGACTTAGTGAGTTTGTAAACCTTCACCCTCTTGCTACCAAAACCAAGTGGTGGTAGCATATATACCTCTTCATCCAAGTCACCATGAAGAAAAGCATTATTGACATCAAGCTGCATCAAGTGCCAATTAAGGGCAGTAGCAACAACCAACAAGGTTCTGACAGTGACAAATTTTACCACAGGGCTGAAAGTCTCATAATAGTCAAGCCCTTCCTACTGGGTATAGCCTTTGGCCACCAATCTGGCCTTAAACCTTTCAATGCTACCATTAGCTCTATGTTTTATCTTATACTCCCATTTACATCCTATTGGAACTTTGCCAACAGGTAAATCAGTGAGCACCCAAGTGTGATTGGCTTCAAGAGCTTGGATTTCAACATCCATAGCAACCTACCATCTTGGATCTTTATAAGCCTCAGAGTAGGAAGTAGGCTCAATAGCAAGCGACAAAGCAATAGTAAAGGCTTTGCGAGGTAAAGATAAATGATCATAGCATAGAGTTGATTCAATAGGAAACAACTGAATAGATGAAGGTGTGGGATTAATGATAGCAAGTTTGTAGTGAAAGTCTTTCAAATATGCAAGAGCTTTATGTTGCCTAGTGGAATGTCTAGGTGGTTGAATTAGAGAATGAGTAATAGGAACAAATGGGACAATGGCAATAGGTTGAGAATTTGTAGGTTGGATGTCAATGTGGGATGAAGAAGATGGGATTATAGGAGAGGAATCAATGACAAGATCAATATCAATAGTGGGGTTTGTGTCTAAAACAGCATCAAGAATGGAACTAGAAGGAAAAGATGGAGCAGATGAATCTGAATCAAAAACAAAATCAAAAGAAAGAAAGGATGGAAAGAGAGAACCAAATGATGAGGATGAACAAGGATTATGAGAGGTTAAGTGACGACTCATGGAATGAAAAGTGAAAATAGATTCATGAAAGACAACATCTCTTGAAAGGAACATAGTTTGGGATTCTAAGTCAAAAAGCTTGTAACCTTTTACACCATAAGGATAGCCAAGAAATATGCTTGGTTTAGCTCTAGGATCAAACTTAGACCTATTCCTAGACAATGTAGAAGCATAGCATAGACAACCTAGAACTCTGAGATGAGAATAGGATGGAGTTGAACCAAGTAACACTTCATAAGGAGACTTATTGTGCAGAAGGGGACTAGGCAATCTATTAATCAAGTAGACTGCAGTGAGGACACACAATCAACCCAGAATTTTAAAGGAAGATTGGCTTGAAAACATAATGCTCTAGCAACACTAAGTATGTGTTGATGCTTTCTCTCAACCATAGAGTTTTTTTGAGGAGTATCAACACAACTCAGTTGATGTAGGACACTTTTGTTAGTGAAAATTCTAGACATAGAGAACTCAGGACCATTATCTAAACTTAGGGATTTGATTTTTGTTTGAAATTGATTTTCAACAAAGGTAAAAAAGGATTGTAAGATACTTTATGTATCAGATTTAAACTTCATCAAGTAAACCCAAGTACACCTATTGCAATCATCAACAATAGTGAGAAAGTACTCGAAACTATTCAAAGAAGGTACAAAGAAGGGACCCCAAATATCACAGTAAATAAGATCAAACACTAAGGAACAAACATGATTTTCATTAGGAAAAGGAAGTCTCTTTTGTTTTGCAATAGGAAAAATAGTACACATTGGAAAATCTGAAATAGAAAAAGATACATCAGATGCACTAGTAGTAATACTATGCATTCTTGACAGAAAAAGAATGACCTAACCTATTATGCCAAAAAACTGACTTATTAGTGACATCAACATTATTACAAGATACAAAAGGCAAACAATCAGCTAAAGAAGCTTGAGAAGAGTAAACACCAAGATGAGATAAAACAGTAGGTAGGAAAGTGGAAAGCTTAAATGGGACTGAAATCAGAATTGGATTGTTGCAATATGGATAGACCCCCATGTTTTTTCCTAATTCAATCGTCTTCCATTGCACTAAGTCCTAGACAAAACAAAAACTAGATAGGAATATGTAACAACACCTTAAATGATGTGTCAATTTGCCAATGGAAATGGGATTGAAAGAGAATGAGGGTACACATAACACATTATCAAGAACTAAATCAGTGGAAAGTTGGACTTGACCAATGTGAGTAAATAAGACAAATTCACCATTAGGAAGTTTAACTGATATATGAGCAACTGAGGTAATTCTTGTGAGTAAGGAAATTGAATGGACCATGTGATCTGTAGCACCACTATGAATGATCCAATAATGTGAGGAAATATCAGAAGGGATAATGAGATTGGATGAGAAAACTAAATGGTCTAGAGTGATTGGTGATTGTAAACATAAAGAATAAACTTTCTAAATCTTTATCCTTAGTCACAGAAATAATACCTGTTGTGTTGATGGAACTAGAAAGTTGAGATGCTTTAGGCTGAGTGATGAGAGTGGCTGCTTGATGAGTCCCAAGAGATGGCTCTAGAGTAGGATGTTGTAAACCTAAAGCATGGGATTGATCATTGATCATTGCAAAACAGATGATGCAAAATGCTTATCTGGACACCATATTAAGATTTGGAATCAAAAAACAGAATGATGCAAAATGCTTATCTGGATATTATTGATCATTGCCATCAAATTATATATATCAACACAGTGCTTAACAAACTAATTGAAAAATAACCAACTTTACTAACTAACTAATTTCAAAGTCACGTGTACATCACATGCTCAATAGACTAAAAACTACTTGCAGCATATTTGCCTAACATTAAACTACATGTAGCACAACACCCTACTTATAACTCTTCAACAGCAACATTAGTCTCTGCATCAGCAGCACTTGTAGAATTCCTTCTTCAACATTTTAAGCTGCGTTTGTTTTGGTGTAAAATCATTTCAGGAAATGATTTTACACCTCACCATGTGTTTGGTTGCGCATGGAAAAAAAAATTTCCAGAAAAGCATTTCATTTGATCGTGTGTTTTATGGCTTTGACCTGGAAATTGGTTTACATCTCTATTTTCACTTCAAACCATTTCCAGGTCTCAGACGCGTAAAGAGAGAGAGAGAGAGAGAGAGAGAGAGAGAGAGAGAGAAAGAAGAGAGAGTTACCGATCCACCCAAAACCAATTGCACCCCAACACCGGCACCACCATCTAGATCGTCACCACCCAAGACCGATCCACCCAAAAAAGATCTCATTGGCACCGACGTTACCGATCTCGTTCTCATTCTTGACCCAATGCTCATCGGCACCGCCGATCTCGTCGTCTTGATCTCATCACACCAATGATCTCGTCGTCTCGATCTCGTCGCCGATGATCGAGCTCGTTGCCCATGACCCATTACCAATCTCGTCGCCCATGACCCATGACCTATCTCTCCCTTTCCCTCAATTTTTGATCACTCTCTCTTCCTCCCTCTCTCAGTCTGACCGAATTGTGGAGTTTAACGAATGGTGTTGTTTTGATTTTTGGTTTTTTAAGTTTATATATTGAAATTTTCTATTATCAAATTTGTTTGGTAACTGAGAAAATGGATGAGAAAATGTGAGAAACTAGTAGGAAAATAGCATTTTCAAAATGCAACCAAACACATGAAAACATTTTCTAGAACAATTTTCATAATGCAGCCAAACACTTAAAAATATTTTCCTTTCCCGAAAATATTTTACACTTGAAAATATTTTACACTCAAAAAATATTTTACATTCAACCAAACGCAGCCTTAGTTTTCAAGGGAAAAAGTCAATTTTGGGAATTTCTTTTGTTTAAAAAATTTTTTATGGATATTTTTTTTTGAAAAAGATAGATTCACTCATTCATTAATATGTAAACGATCATAATGCAACGCATCTACAGCAGGCGGGGCCTCATCCTCCATCCAATACAAAGCATCCACAATGTTCCTAGCAAATCTAGCTAAAGGATGAGCCACCATGTTCCCTTCCCTTTTAACACAGCTAAGGCCAAGAAATTGCCAACTCGAAAAATGAGATCTAATGTCACCAACTACATGCCCATACAAGGAATTATTTACTGTAAATGCCGAAAGTGCTCTAATGACATTTGAATTATCTCCCTCAATTACCAGGTTTGAGAATCCAGCTTCCATAGCAAACTCCAAGGCTTTGTGACATGCCAAAACTTCTGCTTCATCACTATTATGCACATACTCCCCCTTTGCCGACATATCAGCCATTACCTCACCTGCATGGTTTCGAACTATTGCGCCAACACTAGAGCAATTCATATCCGAGAAGATCGTTGCATCAAAATTTAATTTGTAGACATCCTGCGCGGGGGGCTGCCAATAGCTGTGACATCTCGGGATTGCATTGGAGATAACCATCCTATGAATATTCAAATGAGCCTATGAATTTTTGCACTTTACGTGATGTAGAATGAATAAGTATTGGAGATTCTGCATTTCATAAGTTGGTTTTTTTTTTTTTTTTTTTTAAATGAAAAGAATAGATAGAGGGGGTAAAGTGGGTTACTCAACTCACCCATGATTAGATAGTCAACCCAAAAAAAAAAAAAATATTCTTCTCTATTTTTTTTTTTTTCGTGTTTATTTACCAAGAAAGTTTGCTGATTTTTTTTTTTGTGCTCTTCCATTAATTTGAAAGAAATTTTCAAATTGTTTTTGTAATTATTACTTTTTTTTTAAAGAAATAGTCAAAACAAACAGCAATATATAACGAGGAGTGTTATAAGACTTAAATTGAATAGACTTGGAAGTTGGTAGACTGAAATTAATTAAAGTAAAACTTAAATGATAAGTTTTGCATTTTTATCGGTAAAAAACATAATTTTATAAAAAAACAAAAATGAAGACCAATAATATATATATATATATATATATATATATATATATACATATATATATATATTAGAAACGAAGGAGAAATAAAGAAGTGAGAAGATCGGAATCAAGTGGGGCGTCGGAGCAGGAAAGGAAACCCGCTTCCTGTCTTTCTCTTAAATGACATGTAAGTCATTGTAATCTTCCATTTATTGGTTTCTAATTCTGTTTAATTTCATGTATAATATTGAACTCGGATCTTGTTTCAATCCTATGTATTGCAATTTGAGTTTCTGCGTTTGATGTTGCACTTAGATTTGCATTGCCAGAATAATTATTTATATTTTTTTTTTTTGTTCCAAGGTATACTTGGTGTGAATTATGACATGGGTATTATGAATTTACCCTACTGATTGGTGGGTGTTGTAGAATTTTAGTTTTGGATTGGATATTGGGTTTGGAAAGCATGAAAAGTCAAGTTTGGAGATGGAGTTTGGGTTTGATATACATTGTTGCTGTTGCCTCTATCTGGATAGCTGCTAGTTTCGTGGTTCAGTCTGTTGTTGATGCGGGTGTTTCACCGTTTCTTATCACCTACATTTGCAATTCATTGTTTGTGGTTTACATTCCCTTAGTTGAAATCGGGCGTGTTTTGGAGGATACTTATGGGGGTTTATGGTCTTGGAAAAACAAAAAGAGCAGCGTTTCTCAAGGCTTGGGAGAGTCAGAGCAGGTTGTTCTTCTTGGGGAGAGTGATTTAGGTGCAAAAGGCAATGCTGCGACTTCATCTGTGCCTGTGGAAGAAGGCCGAGTCAGCCAGCATGTAGAAGGTATTAGTCATGAAGCAAAATTTGGATCACATGAGCTTCAAGGGATTTTACCAGATCAGGATAAAGCCATTGGCAATGTTGATAAACAAGTTGATGCCAAAGGGCGTTGGACTCGCACTAGAGTGGCAAAAGTTAGCTTACTCATATGCCCATTTTGGTTTTTGGCACAACTCACATTTAATCTCTCATTGAAATATACTACAGTCACGGTAAGCATTTTGCAATTTGTATTGCACATCTCACATCGGATTTGTGCAGATGTTTCCCCATTCTGGTCTAATTGATTACTCTCTTCCTTGTTGCGTGCAGTCAAATACCATCTTAAGCAGTGCATCCAGCCTTTTTACATTTTTGGTCTCTCTAGCATTCTTGTCTGAGAAGTTTACTTGGTTGAAGCTCATTAGTGTTCTTCTTTGTATGGTTGGAACAATAATTGTCAGCTTAGGGGACTCTCAAACTGGTTTAACTGTGGCTTCAAACCCCCTTCTTGGAGACATTCTTGCACTTGCCTCAGCGGCATTATATGCTGTGTATATTACACTTATTCGCAAGAAGCTACCTGATGATGATGGGAAGAGTGGACAAGCCAGTATGGCTCAATTCCTTGGATTTCTAGGGCTTTTCAACCTCCTCATTTTCCTTCCTGTTGCCCTGATACTCAATTTCACAAAGCTAGAACCTTTTAATCTGCTTACCTGGGAGCAATTTGGTCTAATTATTGGTAAAGGTTTGTATCTAAGTTTTCATTATTATTATTATTTTTATTTTTAGTACGTGATATTTTTGTGTGTGTGGGTGGGTGGGTTTGGATGTTATTATTGCTATTATTCTTGGCTTTCAGTTACTTTCTTTAAACGAGTTGTCTTGAACAAGAGGTTGATACCTTTGTGTGTGTATGTGTTTGTGTACAACAAAACTTTTTTATCAACCATATCTTGGGCTCCTTGTTACATACTATTTATAAGACAAAGTCTGGGTACAGACTTAGTTGTAGCCACAGGCTACAACTCCACTTAATATCTTTTTATTGGATGAGAAATTTGACAAATCCATCATTGGATTATATTTTCTTCTTATATCTTCCATACTTGAAAATCTTCCAAAAGATCAAAGATCCATCGTTATGTCATCAATCAAATGCTTAAATTTCTAGTTTTTGCAATCTAAAATCATGCATAAAAATAAGTTTATGGATCGAATAGTAAATAACATTTGATTAGCACAAAATTTGACATATGTGTTAAAAACATAAAAAACATGCAATCCAACAGTTAGATTTTCAAAATCTGTAGTCATGTTAATTTTTTTGTGGGAGTTGTATCCAAATTTTGTCCATGTTTATATGCACATAATTGCACGTGAAACAGGATATCTCTCTGCTGCTATCATGTTATTTTACCATTAGTTTAACCTCCAGTTCCTGTCCTTATACTTTGTGGTGTATATTGCTTTTGGAAAATGATGATGTGATAGGAGAATTTTATACATTATTGGGGATGTGAATGTTTTGGACTTCTGTAGTACTAAATATAAATTTTCAAAGTTGCAGTGAGTTCATTGCTTCAAGCATCCACTTAGGGAACCACATTTCTCTTGATCTTTATGGATTTTCTGTTGAATGCTAGAAGCATGATAGGCCTAGAGGTATATTAGTATAGGATATTTCCCTTGGCAAAGCTATGTAACTTGCCAAAAAAATAAAAATCCTGTACCAAACAGATGTTGCAAGGCCTTGAAATCTATCCTTCAATATGATCTTATATCTTACCTTTGTGAAGCACAATTGCAACCAGTACCCGTTTTCTTTTGTATAAAGTCAGCTTGATACCACTATTGCTGTAAACAGGGAAACTAGAAGCTGACTTTATACAAAAGAAGACAATTCTCTACTATTCATGCTGCATTAAGCCAAGATGATGGATAGTTACTACAACCTTGCTCTTGCCATCCTCTATTAGTTCTTGTTTTCTGAATCCTAAAACTTATGATCTGTTTAGATTGAGAGGGACAGAGGGAAGTAGAGTAGAGTAGAGTAGAACTGGCTCATAATTTTTAGCCAACTCTTCTCTACTCTCTTCCACTCCCCCACCCTCCCCCCTTAATCCAAACTAGCCCTTAGGTTGTTTTCTTGGGCTTATAAACCCAGGTTTTTTTATATACTTCTAGTTTTTCTAGGATGGATTGGCAGAGTAAGCTTGTCTCTTGTCTTTCCTAAGTTGCTGTAGGGTATCAATTTTTAAAGCTGCTCCCAAGTCCTGATGTTAAAGCACCCATCATTGCATGTTTATCATTATTAGTTTTGTTGTAGTTTAGACGTGATGTATGATCATGATATATGAGTATCATATATAAGGGAGGTAGTTTTATTAATGAGCCATAATATCTTATTACACTTGCACATATAACACCAATCCAAAATGCAAACCTTTCTTTTCCTTAAATTGTCAATTGTCAGACATTTCCCCAAGGCTGTGGTCTAGAGGGGATCTTCTGCTTCCAAATGCTTTTCCAAGGGAAAAACTGCTCACTATGGCCAACAAGAAGATGGTAGTATGCACTAACCATGAACCCCTTACTCTTACAAGGCAGCCAACATCTCTTATCCTCCTCGATTCCCCTTACAGGAGTGCTATAAATGGAATTGATGAAGCTCCTGAAAGCTTCCAATTCACGATTATGCACCTCCCTACAAAACTGAATCTCCCAATGGAGGACTCCATTGGAGTACCTCATTAGATCTGCCACGCTTGCCTCTTTACTATAGCTAATCCTATATAATTCAGGATAGCGGACTGCGAGCAAAGAAGTCCCACACCAACAATCTATAGCCAAAACTGCACTTTTGATCCATCTCCAATTTCATACATAATAAACCGAGATAAAGAGTGCCACCCCCTTCTAATATTTTTCCACAAATTGACTCCATAAGGACCAGAGAAAGAGCTAGAACACCAACCACCCCAATCACAACCATACTTCACCACTATCACTTGACGCCAAAGAGCATCCCTTTCTTACCCAAATCTCCAAAGCCATTTCCCTAAAAGAGCTACATTGAAAGTTCTCAGATTCCTAATCCCTAATCCACCTGAAGAAAGTAGTGTACACACTGTAGACCAATCAACCAGATGAAATTTGGGCTCATCTCCTAGGCCACCCCACAAAAAATCCCGCTGAAGTCTAGCAATACGGTTGGCCACAGAAGCAGGAATAGAGAATAAAGAGAGAAAATAAGTAGGAAGATTAGAGAGAGTGCTTTTAATTAATGTGACTCTACCTCCCTTGGATAAATATAATTTTTTCCAACCTGCTAATTTTCTTTCCATCTTCTCAAGAATTGGATTCCAAATAGACTTGTCCTTAAATTTTGCCCCCAAAGGAAGACCCAAATACTTCACTGGGAGAGACTCTTGCTTGCAGCCTAAGACAGCCACCAAAAGATCCATCTTATGAACAGCCCCCACAGCCATCAGCTCAGACTTACCCCAATTGACCTTCAAACCAGACAAAGCCTCAAACCAAATGAGCACCATACAGAGAATCAGCATTTGATCAATATTAGCATTACAAAAAATTAGAGTATCGTCAGCGAAAAGGAGATGAGAAACCATCAAAGATCTACCAGCAGAAGCACCTACATTAAAACCTGACAAACGACCTTCATGGACAGCCTTATCCAACATCCTACCGACGGCTTCCATAACCAATACAAATAACAAGGGGGACAAAGGATCACCTTGCCGCAACCTCCTTGAACTTCCAAAGAACCCATGGGGAGTGCCATTAATAAGGATAGAAAAATGAACCGTGGATAAACAAAAAGAGATCCATTGCCTCCACATATCAGAAAAACCACAACGCTCAAGCAAGAGAGTAAGAAATCCCCAGTTCACATGATCAAAGGCTTTCTCAATGTCCAATTTGCATAACAACCCTGGCTGACCAGACTTCAATCTACTATCAAGACATTCATTAGCAATGAGAACAGAATCAAGAATCTGCCTATTAAGAACAAAGGCATTCTGAGGAGCAGAGATGATCTCTCCTAAAACCATGCGAAGACGAGAAGCCAAAACTTTAGCAAGAATTTTATAAACCCCCCCAACAAGGCTAATAGGCCGAAAGTCCTTTATGTCCACTGCTGTAGCTTTTTTAGGAATGAGAGCAATGAAGGTTGCATTCAAGCTTTTTTCAAACTGACCAATGACATGGAAGTGGTGGAACACAACCATGATGTCTGATTTGAGAATCCCCCAGCAAGCTTGAAAGAAAGCCATCGAAAAACCGTCAGGCCCAGGAGATTTATCCCCATTAAACTCCTTGATGACTTCTAAAACCTCAGATTCCTCAAAAGGTTTCTCTAACCAATCCACATTATCCCCAAAAATCCTTGAAAAATCCAATACATCCAGGAAAGGATGCTGCACTTGCTGCTCAGAGTATAGGTTCATAAAGAATTGTTCAACATGGTCAACGATCCTATCCTGGTTGGTAGTCACAGCCCCATCAATCATAAGGTTTTCAATACAATTATTTCTTCTATTAGAATTAGCCATCCTGTGAAAAAACCTCGTATTGAAATCGCCCTCCTTTAAAAACAACACTTTGGACTTTTGTCTCCAACTAATCTCCTCAAGCAGGGCAACCTTCTCAAGATCGGCGCGAAAGGTAGCTTGATTGCCCGGTTGCTTCGGAGCTATGGGATATGGTTTTTGGTTTATTTGGAGTTAGTTGGGTCATGCCATTGTCTGTTGTTGGGCTCTTTGCTTGCTGGCAAGGTCGTTTTGGTCGCCATCGTAATGGAGATATTTGGAAGGTTGTTCCTCTTTGTTTGATGTGGTGTATTTGGAAGGAGAGAAATAGTAGGTGTTTTGAAGACATTGAGCGTTCCATGTCTGATCTCAAGCTTCTTTTTCTCCGAACCTTATTTGACTGGTTCTCTGTGTGGAGAAACCAACCTTTTTCTACTATTTTGGATTTACTTGACTTTTGTAATATTCGTTTTTAATTTGTTCACTCCTGTATACTTCCTATGTAATTGGGTGTCTCTCTGTTTTGATATCAATGAATCCTTATTACTTATCAAAAAATAATATCTTCATGGTTAAATGACAGAACTTCATGGTAAGAAGCATCTCCAGTGTAATGCGCTTTATTGTCTATTAGCCATAATGCTTTGCTAGATATAAAATTCAATAGTAAAAATAAGTGCATTCTTATCTCCTTTTTTTTTTTTTTTTTTTTGAGAAACGCATTCTTATCTCTTAAGAAGTGGTATGGTGTAGGCATGATGTGAGATTGGGAGGCCACATTGTATTTGTCATTTTGAGTCCACTATTGTATTGATCACTTGTACTAGGAAAATAATTTCCATTGTATGGAGAGCTAAAGAACAGAGGCCTTTTTTTGCCAATGGCCTTAGAGCTAAATGGCACTTTTACCCTCACAAGAAAGAGGTTTTGGAAAAGGTTCCTCTGTCTTGTAGAATTGTAGAATATGTGATTAATGATTTTTTTTTTTTTTTAACTAATATTAGCTGCACAAAGTTTTCAGTAGCATTTTCAATGTATACTGAAAATGTATATTTTTTACTTCATTTATAGGTTTGTTAGATAATGTGCTGAGCGATTATTTATGGGCCAAGGCCATTCTTTTGACAACCACAACGGTAGCAACAGCTGGTCTTACAATTCAGGTCCCGTTAGCAGCTATAGTCGATTCAATAATGGGCAATGCCCCTCGTCTCATGGATTACCTTGGAGCTCTGGCCGTCTTGATTGGATTTGCTGGCATCAACATTCCTTCAGATGCTTTTAGCAGATCAAAAGAAGCCAGCGTTGAGTTAGAAAACGACACTCTCATTCCATCCAGTGATCAAGGTCATGTGTCATCAATCAGTCAATCTGCAGCCACCATTTCATAGCACGTCGTTGCTGCTTCTCTTTGGTTTTTATACCGGTGTAGATTGAAGGTAATCTTGTAAGTGCTAATACAATATATTGTACCATTTAACACAAGCCTATACTGTAACATTTTTTAAGGGTGAAAATATAGAATAATGAGCAGTAGTATCAGGTGAAAATTTATATCACTCCATTTTATTTTTCATGTTATTCTTAGAGGTAATCGCTAGTATTGATCGCCCTCATGTAGTCTAAAAATCTGAGCCCTTGGGTTTTGGCATAAAAATGTATCTGTGCCTGTTGGCAACGCAATCCATATCAATGATAAATGCATACATGAACTGTATAAATTTAGGACAAAAATCGGCTACAAACTTACTGGCTATAACTCCCCCCGAAAAAATTAATATTAATATGACTATATATTTTGAAAATCTAATGGTTGGATTGTATGTTTTTTAACAATTATGATAAATTATACGTTATATACTATTTGATTCATAAACTTATTTTTTATGCATATTAAGTGGAATTGTAATCATTGGTTACAACTAACTTTGTAGCCAAACTTTGCCATAAGTTTATATGCGCAAGTGTGCATACAAGTTGAACATGTCCCCAAACTGCAAGTTGAATATTTTGTGTGCCATGGCTAGTTATTGGACGGCGGACAAGGTTTTTCTCTAAATTAGTTTGGAGAAAAATCTACATGTTTTTTTTATGTTCTTAATATGTATGTCAATTTTCGTTCAAATCAGATTTTATTTACTATCCAATCAACAAACTTATTTTTGTACATTATTTTTCACCACAAAAACTTGTTATTTAAACATTAGTTATTTGATCTTTAATCTTCTTGAAGTTTTGCAAGCATGAAGAATATAAAGAATATGTAATTTAATTGTTAGATTTTCAAAATTTACATCCAATGAAAAGATAAAAAATTAAATAAAAAAAAACGTTTGGAAGGTTTAAACTTTTTCCCACAGTTAACTATCTTCTTTCTGTTTTATATTTATTGAACTTCTTTCTTTTTTGTTAGAAATAATTTGGTTGTGAATCTTGACTTTCAAATATGATTATTTGACTTACCCATGTGCTCGACTAAGATTCTTTGAAGGTTAGATCAATGTTTCATCAAATTACACAATAGATAGTTTCCTTGTAAAAGGAAATGTACATGTTTGTTTACTTTTACAGGATATTAAACAAAACAAGCTAATTATTGACCTCATCTGCTAGAATTGCTAACATCACTAAAAGTGACCAGTTCTCATCTTATTGCTCTCATATTTTCTTCTTCAAAATAAGAAAGTTTTATGAGTCTTCTCTCACAAAATATGAGATACGTACATAATGGAAGTGAGAGATCTCATGAAACCATCTCATTAGACAATTTTCCCTTCATCTAACAATAGGACTAACTTAGTTTTCCCATAAACCTTAGCAAAAGCAAAAATTCTCCATGCCTACTGCTTGCTCCTCATTCACCTCTTTTCTTTTCTTTTCTTTATACAGCGCGTGGCTATTAGATGTGTGGTTGGGTTTGAGGCTGATGGTCATTGGTTGGGTGGGCCGATGGTCATGGGTTAGACGAAATGACTAAGGACTCGCTGTCCATGTTGTTGAGTTCAATGCTGGGTAAAGTGACCGATAGCTAGTGTGATTGGCTTTGCTATCAATGTCTATTATTCATTATTTCCACTGAGATGCAAGTTGAAAATAACATGGAGTAAACTATAATGACCAAATTGATTGTAAGTTAAAAATAATAAAAATCAAATTAATCGTTATCAAAATGTAAAAAACAATGATTTCAAAATGGTATTTTCACCTTGATTGAATTTAGGATTACTAAGATTGGATTTCTCCAAAGCTTGACCGGTTGTTCGGTTGGGTTTGAGACAAAACAGTGACAATGATTTTGGGATACTAACTATATTGTTTTGATTATTAAAAATATATATATTGGTTTTTTTATTTGAATAAAATTTCAACCTATAACATTCGCTTTTAATAATTCTACTCTTTATCATCATATCAATACATCTATCAGTTTTGGTGTAGGTAAAATTAAATCTCAAATCTTTTATTCAATCGTCAAAAACTTTACCAATTAAGTTAAATCTAAACCACAACTATATAGGTTTGGTTGTACCTACCACAGCAATTAAACATAGAAAAATGGGAAAAGGGAATTCTAACATGCTCAAGACAATGTAACTTTGTTCGTATGAAAATTACATTATTTTAAGCTTTTTAAGTGACATTTAATGGAATCAAAACACCATATAACAACAGAATCCATAACTAAATTTATTTTAAAGAGGAAATCAATATGGTCCATTATTGAGGGGTGCAATCTACAATTTTAATAAATAAAAAATCAATATCCCCTCAAGCTTACTAGTGTCGTATGCCAGTGCCCAGTGGGTCAGTAAAAGCAAAGCTTAAATTAGAGCCCTACAGTTACATTATAAATCATCAATCCAGATGATGGGTCTTCCTTAAAAGACCCACACTCGACAAATAACAGTTAAAAGTTGCAACCACCCTAAAAAGAATCACCTCTCATTATTCTAAACTTTCAACTCTGTGGCACTGCAGAACTTGTATTCCCATATCTTTGCATAACTCTTCTTGTTGCAAGAGCTGCGGCCTCACTTGCACGCAATGACCCAGTAGCCATGATTGCAGCAAATTCATTGCAGATCTCCTCCTGCACCTTGCTCCGAGCATTCCCGAGAGGGTCTCCTACAACCCCATTGACTACTAATTTCTGTTCTCCTGCAGGATTGACAGCAGCTGGGACTGCATTTTTCGTTGTCTTTGGATCCTCAGACTTGGTTGGTGCTTCAGATTTTGCAGTGGTCACTGGTTGCAAAGGCTGGGCCATTGCGGGTCTAAATTGTGGAACTTGAGGGACAGCACCAGCTTTTAATGTTGTCTCCAGATTTTGTATCATGGGCACTGCAACACAAATTTCAGATAATGGAGCACATCACACAACAGAAGAGTCCCAATAACTGACCAATTATACAATAACTTATTGTCCTCAAATTTTGGAAATGCAATATATATCTCTTTATCTGCAAACTTAGATTTTGAGATCCACTCATGTTCCACAATATCATTCCCTAAATTCTCAATGCCTATTATACACACAGCAAACCAACCAAGCTAAATAATGAAGTCAGGGACACAAAAAATATTCACTAATATTTCCCATTCCTAAATCTGCCTACCGCCTCACATATTGGATGCTGATTGAGATGGACCCAAGTGTGAGGTGGTAGGCTAATTTGGGAATGTTGTAAAATTGTAGTGAATTTTTGTTGTATCTTTAGAAGGACTCAAAGCTAAAACTCCATCCACTCTACATGCAGAAGAGGAAGGCAGATGGACATTTTTTTTAATATTCAAATCTCTTTTATGGAATTTAGAAGTTATCCACCCAGAAAGAAACAAAACCACTATATGGTTGATTAGATTTAGAGCTTTTGCAATAAAGAGTTTTACTGAAAAACTCCTTAACATTAGTGTTTGATAATAAAGTGCTTTAAAGATACTTGTTTGGTAACCAAATTGATAAAGAGGTTTTAAAGTGAGAAATGACAAAAGAAGACATTGTACAATTTATAATTGTTTGGCATAATTTATTTTATATATTCTTATTTTCATATTTAAAATCCAAAGAATTCAAGTAATAGCCAATTTTTATTATATTATAATAATTACTTTTATATTTTAGCATGTCCTTGTCATTTTCATGTGATTTCCTAATTATTTCTCCTCTTTTTCCTTTTCCTTTATTCCTTTTCTTTCCCTGTTCTGTTCTTCTCTTTTTCTCCTTTTTTTTCTTTTCTGTGAAAATTATCATTTTGTCTACTTTCTTTCTTCCCTTTTTTTTTCTTTTGTTTCTTCTTCTCTACTTTTGTTCTCCACTAGCCAGCCCCCCTCACTTCTTCATGGACCACACATGATGCAGGAGGCAATAGGAAGACAGATTTATTATATTTTATATTTGATTTTATGTATCAAGGGAAATTTTGTAATTCGCAATATTCTGGAATGGGCTGTACTAACTATCCATTAGATCTTCTTTTGGGTTTTATTTAAGTTTGGTTGTTTAGTTGGGCTTAGTAGTAAAAGCCTAAGGAGTCCATGTCCAAGTCTTGTTAGGGTTTTAAGAAATCCATTCAACTAGGAATAGGTATTAGACTAATTTTTTTTTTTTGACAAGTATTAGACTAATATTTAAAGGGTTGTAATGCTTTTTCTATTGAGAGGATTAATATTTTCAGAATTTAAAGAGCTTTCTTTATGGTTTGTGTGATGCGGCTTAGGAGGTCTAGGTACGATGCCTACAATTTATCGTTCTTTTTTTTTTAATTTTAGTATTAACGGTTACTGTTCACAGCACTATTCACAGCAACCCATATCTTGGTTTTCACTTTGTTTCATCCCCGAACCCTACCATTCCCTTTCCCCTTAGGAAATCCTATAATCTCTTTCATTTTCTAGCCTATTCCCCACCAAAACCTAACTCTAATTCCTCAAAACTGAAGCTATACCAGATCTCCAAGAGCTCTAAATCAGGTTTTGTTTATCCCCCCTTGCCCTACGACAACACACCACTAGCTACCAGATTCATCACAAACTATCCCAACCAAAACCCTATTCATTTCCAAACCTACTGAAAATTCAGGGCCTGTTTGGGTAAGGGTTTTTCATCACTCAATTTCCGTCACTCAATTTCCATCACTCATCACTCATCACTCATCACTCATTTTTTCACACTCATTTGGCAACATCACTTTTATTTTCATCACTCAATTTTTTCACACTATTCATGGGTCCCACACCTGTCAGCCAGTACAGTAGTTTTTTTTTTTTTTTTTTTAGCACCAACTCACCGAAGCTAATATATATATAAAAAAAAATTAAAAAAAAAAAACCAAACCGAACAGCCAACCCAGGAAAAGAAAAAGAAAAGAAAAAGAAAAAGAAAAAAAAAAAAAAAAAAAAGAACAACGCCAACCCAGAAAAAAAAAAAAAAAAAAAAAAAAAAAAACAACGCCAACCCAGAAACCGAACAGCCAACCCAGGAAAAGGAAAAGAAAAGAAAAAAAGAACAAACGCCACCCCGAAAAAAAAAAAAAAAAAAAAAACCTGAACGGCCAACCCAGGAAAGAAAAAGAAAAAGAAAAGAAAAAAAACAAACAAACAGGCAACGCCAACCAGAAAAAAAAAAAAAAAAAAAAAAGTCAAAAAGTGGTCAAAAGTTGCGGCTGTGGGTCCCTCATGTGTGTTTATTTACGGAAATGCCATTAAGTTATGAGTTATGGAAACTGAAAACAGCCTTTTGTTGTTTTCAGTTTCCATAACTCATAACTCAAAAATCAGAGAATTGAGTGATGGAAACAGAGTTATGGAAACAGAGTTATCGTTTGGCCAAACAACCTTTTTACTATGGGTCCCACCATTTTTGAGTTATGAGTTATGGAAACAGAGAATTGAGTTATCAAAAAACTCAATCCAAACGGCCCCTCAATTTCCCACCTTAGATTAGGATCCAATTCTAATGGAGCAAAAAAATAATCATTACAAATTGGGATTCCAAAATTCTCTACCAGCTAAAAGATAAAATTATGAAGCCCTCCCTATCAAAACCCTGAAGTCCCCATCACCAATGTCTTATTTCGCATCGACATCATGCACTGACACAATGAATAGGACCCACAAGTTCAAGACCAATGGATACTTGCTACCCAAGGGCTCATATCCTTCTACCCGGACAGTAAGAGCAGTGAACACAACAGTTGAGAAAGAAAACTCACCAACAGGGGGGCTTGAAATACAGTGATGGGCTCGAGAGATAAGAGATCCTTTTTGTTTCAGAGTTAGGAAAGCGGGAGGGAGTATCAGGGTGTCTTAATGTAAAATCAGCCAGCTCTTTTGTCTCACTTAAATCTCCTAAAAGCTGAAACAATGCCTAAAAAGAGCTTGAGCATGAAGTTCAGATTTTGGATTTTTTTTTTTTTTTTTAAATCAGATTTTGGCCTTTAACAAGAGCAGATTTTTGGCTTTTGTGGAGCACATAAAGCACTTAAAGAAAATTACCAGACCCCCTCCCCCCAAATTCTTTCCTAAAGAGCTTTATTCGGGTGCCTGACGCTCTACAAGACAGGTCCTTAATGACAAGGGAATAGTCAGATCCCACCGCCTAAGTTACTTGGGAATAGTGAAAATCATAACAGATTTCTTTTCAAAAAATTAATTAATGAAAATAGAACGATGAAGAAAACAAAAAAAATAGAATTAATGTAGTTTCAACATCTCACAGGAAAAGATATTAACAAATGAGGTAGATAACAACTTACATATAAGAGCACCCATTGGACTACTCATAACTTCATTAGGCAGCTGCAGAATGTAGTCTGGAATGGTTGTACCCACCAAAAACTGAGCAACCTCATTGCTGAAGTTATTGCAATTGTGTGTGAGCAAGCTATATGTTTCAGCTGTATACCGAGGGCTAATTTCCTGCAGATACATTTCAAAGACATCCTTTGGGACATGCGTGACTCCCAAATCTACCACCCGAAAAGGTGTACCATATGGTGTCGATCCAGCAGGAGCATGTTGAATGCCTCCTCCAAAGTAATATTCATTACCATAAACAACGACTCCTGTGTGCCTGTTGTGCAAAGAATAAATGAAAATCATTCTTCCATACAACCATAGTAAAACATGCCCTCCCAAGAAAACATTCATGGAAAAATAAATCAATATGCACACACAGAAAAGCAAATCAATATGATCACACATTTTTCCTTGTAAGTAAAAACAATCAATTTCTAAAGACTAAAACAATATGACTTCGACAAAAAATATATATATATATATATATATATATTTCAAGACCTAGTTAACACCAATCAGCTTATCTGCATAACAATCACATGCTACAAAAGAGTTTACAAACCAACATAAAACATATCTCAAGCTTATCAATGAGATGACGTATAAATACGATGACAAAAAATCAATATGCACACACGGGAAAAGCAAATCTTTTTTTTTTTTTGAATAGGTACATGGGAAAAGCAAATCCAAAATACAAATGTAACACAAACATCAATTACACATACTTTGCATATACACAATCATAAACCCAACTAAAACTCAAGTTGCAACAAACTAGGTTCTCAAAAAAGGGTCACATGTAAAAGAGACTGCTCAAGTAATCCCAATGAAACGCTTGGCACACATTGTATGTGAATAAAACATAATACATAAGAACACGAGGTACACCCTTAAAATTCAAATTCAGGCATCCAGCACCATCAATGAGAAGCAAGCAAACAAAATCAACGTCACAATAAAAAATTAAAAAAATTCTTCGCAAAGATGCAAACTTCATCGCGCTTGGTTAAATTCCATTTTTCCAAGCAACAATTTGTTTCCCACACTCCATGCTCCAATAATTCATCAATGTCATACATGGTAAGTGTTTTATAGATGTTAATTGTGAAAGAAGAAAAAGAAAATGACATACTCCAACAGTTTTATCTAGCAAATGAAAAGGGAAGACAATTGACTGTTGTTAAATAGTGTTATGGTTATCAGTTAGGGGTAAAATAGTAATATAATTACGTACTCCTTTATATATAAATAATATTTTATGTGTTAGGGTTAAGTAAACAAGCCCTAAACGCTTTGAATCCAGTCAACAAATAGTAAACGCTTCATATGTAATTGGTAAATCAGGTTGATTGCTGCTAGCGCATGTAGAGACCAACCAAAATTTTAGATTTAAGATAGAGTGGTAAAAACCCAATCATTCAATGAAAGATATACACTGTTCAACTGAATAAGATTTGCACTTGATTCTAATCATCTAGTTCAAAAAGGTATGTTATTCATCCATATCCCACAACTACATTAATGAGCTCTAACTCAAATGACTCTTGCTATAAGTGAAGAATGGGGTAATAGATTCAAAACCCGCTGGGTGGGTGTGTAAATTAACCAACAAAAAAAATCCTACCTATTGCATCATTGGCTTAGTGTGCATTTAGATGAGCATACTTTCATTATCTTATTTTGGTTATTTTATTCAACTCCACCTCTGTCTTAGTGTTCGTAACTAGACCAAGCTCAAAAAGAGGAGAAGGGTTAAGTTAGGCTAACAGTCATCATAAAATTTAGTGACTTTATTATGAATGAAAACGCTACATTAGAGATTAAAGTTTTTTTTTTTTTTGGTTATGTTGTTGTTGCTAAAATTAGAGATTAAAGTAGAATGACCGAAAAGAAGACATGTATGAATGTGATCGACCTAGAACCCAAAAATAAAAAATATAAAATAAAAATTGGGACTAAGATTTGGTTGATCGTGTAAAAGAGGGTTCCATATAATATAATGATGATATGATATAAACTTACCATATACCCTCAATAGGCTTCCCCAAAAAAGAGGTGGAAAGCTGTCTGGCTAGTCCTTGGCTTAGGTCATACACATTCAAATTAACCTTGTAACCCTCCTGCATCAATCAATCAATTAATAATCGCTTCATAAACAACTTTTACTTTGCCAAACAGGAAGATAGCATACCTCGGCCATCCCCAGAATCCAATAATATATGTGTGTGTGTATATATATGTCAAATCAAATAATGAATGAAGATGAGCGACCTACACAAAATACAATTGAATAACAAAAATTAGAATGAGCGGGCGGGAGGGCTATCTCAATGAAGCGGTGCCTCGGTTAGTTTTTGAATTTGCAGGCTGCAAGCATAATCTTACAGATCCACCAATATTTTTAATTACATTTGAGAAAGGAGACGACAGAAATATATATCATCAAATTTCAAATATAAATTAACTTACATTGACGAAATAAACAACTAAAAATACACAAAATCCATACAAATTTAACAAAGAAAAAAAAAAACGAGACAATTAAATCGAGAGAGAGAGAGAGAGAGGAATGTACCTGAGCTGAAAGAGAGAGAGAGAGAGAAAAAAAAAAAAGAGAAAGGAAATATAAAGTGAAATGAGAGGGTAGGCGTGAAAACAATTTGTTATAAAAAGGTTAGGTAGGAGCGGTGGGGGTTGGAAAGGTGATCCCCATTTATAGCGATATAGGAAGGGGAAGGGGAAGGGGCTGCCTCTAGATTCTCTTCCCCGCTTGCGCTTTGGATTCACATTTTCTCTTCTCTTCTAGATTCTTCTACTCTCCACTCATTTCCCGACACGTGGCGTACAGTATTCCTTCTTTGACTTTCTTTTTCTTTTCTTTTCTTTTTTTTCTTTTGAGATTTGAGAAAAGAACTCAAAACTGAAAACTCAAGAACTTGCTCCGCGTCAATAGTCAATACACACCGCGTTTTTTTGTTTTTTTTTTTTGGAGAAACAAAAAAAGGAGAGTCGCGTGTGATAGTCATTGTCCCATGCCTCACAATACAATTAGGTAAGCTCATAGGTACCACCAGCTTGAATTGGAGCTCAGAAACTCCGAACCCACACACACCCCAAGCTCTATTGGTTTCTAGGACTTCCAGAAATTGCAATTACAGTCCTCGTGGATGTGATGAAGTCTCAGCAGTCACCTACCAGTTGTACCACACGCGTTGGTGGTACACACCGTGTTTTTATTAGGTATCTTCAGAGCTTCTCTATATTTTTGTATTGTTTAGATAGTCAATTGTGACATTTAACTTTTATCTATTTACTTACTTTTTTAATAGATTCTCTATCCTTTCTCTGTCTCTTTTAAATATTTATTCCTCTTTCATTATTTATTTATTATTGGCGTAAATATACTTTTAGTCCCTACATTTTAACCCAATTTCTATTTTAGTCCCTACATTTTATTTTTACTACTTTTAGCCCCTAAACTAATTAACGCGTGACATTTAAGTCCTTATCGTCACTCAACTAACAGAAAATGTTGACATAGTTGACGGCACAGTAAAATAATAATTAAAATATCCATTTTGACATTAAAAAATTGCCACATCAGCATCTAAATTAAAAAAAAATTAATTTATTAATTTTAATTAAATGATAAAACCAAATTAAATCCCAAAAATCAAACCCAGAAACCTATAGATTGTGTGGCGTAATTGATTGTGGCGTGTAAGAACTTGTTCTTCATGTTCTTCCGTATCCAAGAACAATCAATCCCAGAACAAGAGCACAATCAGACCCAGAACAATGCAAAATTTCATACAAAATTCCTATTCTCCACCAAACCTCCAGAACATGAAAAAATCATCAAACCCAAACCCACGTGAGAAAACCAACCCAGAAAAATCATCAAACCTCCAAACCAGAAAAATGTCAGACACAGAAACCTCTAACCCAGAACATGAACTTCATTCTTCATATTCTTCTCCAAATCAAGACAAACCCAATTGATTAACCCACTCAAAATCAATCTCAGCACAAAAAATTCCAACACAATCAACATTGAAACCTCTAGGAAATCAAACCCATAAATGCAGAAAAATATACAAATCCGCATAAAAAATAAAAAATAAAATAAAATAAAAACCTAGAATAGTTTGGGCAAAATCTCAGAACACAAACAAACTCAGAACACATGCAAACCCAGAACATCAAGGGCAAAAAAAAAAAAAAAAACACAAACAAACCCAAAATTCGCCATCAACAACACCAAATCCGCTGTCAACAAACCCAAATCCACCATCAACAGCACCAAATCCCCCATCAACAAACCCAAATCTGCCATCAACAACACAAAAGCGCCAATGTTCTCTACCTTCCTTCTCTAGCGGAAAACTCCTTATGCAAAGCGACCTCAACCACTCCGATCCAGGGCTCCAACTCCATCATTCTCTCTTACCCAGGTCGAGTTCATTTTTCCAACGAAATCCATTGTTCCCATCGTTTTCTCCGCATCAAGAGAGAACCTTGATCTGCTGCCCCACGAACCCAGGTCCACCCACAGCACCACGACCCCATGTTGATGTCCACCGTGACAACCCAAAATCTCAAATCAACCACCACTAAAACCCAAATCGCAACCTACATGTCTTGCTCCTCACAACCCAGACCCAAAATCAGTCATGCTCCTCCTCCACAAATCAAAACCCAAACCCATAGATTAGCTTCGCCGGCAACAAATCGGAGATGTTGGAGGTGGGTATGGCTTCGCTGGTGTGAGGGAGATTT
Source organism: Quercus lobata (assembly GCF_001633185.2). NCBI lineage: Eukaryota > Viridiplantae > Streptophyta > Magnoliopsida > Fagales > Fagaceae > Quercus > Quercus lobata. The sequence continues at coordinate 54,660,692 of NC_044912.1, read as the reverse complement.
TTGCCTTGGTGGATCGGGTACATGCAGGAACAAGATTGGCCATGTTTGATAGAGAACTTTTCAATTTCAAGCTTTCAAATGTGAACACAAAAAATCTTGCAGAAAGAGGTTACAAGACTTATAAATGAAGTGACTTTCTCAATACCCAGATTGAAAAAAAGAAGCATTTCTCTTGTCAATGATCAAGTTGAGGCAAAGAATCAAATTTGTGGACTCTAATGGCTTTACAGACAAGGAAAACTGGGATTAGACTTCAAACCCAAATGGAATTCGATGCCAAAAATGGGACTCAGCATAGACAACCAAAAAATGAGAAGACTTTACATTGATTTGAGATTCAGATTTGGAAGGTCTCAGTTTTTTTGGTACTAAATAGAGTAAAGAAAACAAAATATAAGGAAATTACAGACCAATATGGGTTTGAGAAGTCCTGGGATTGAGTTTAATTTTTCTGGGTTTTGGGATTGAGTTTAATTTTGTTTTTTTTTTTTAATTGTAAAATGCCAAATAATATTTTTTTTAATAATATTTTAATCGCCACGTCAGCGTTACGTCAGCGCCACGTCAGCTAATAGAGTGTTCCATTTGCCACCTCAACTTTTCCCGTTAGTTGGCTGACAGTAAGGACCTAAATGTTATGCATTAATTGGTTTAGGGACTAAAAGTGGTAAAAATAAAATGTAGAGACTAAAATAGAAATCGGGTCAAAATGTAGAGACTAAAAGTGCATTTACGCCTTTATTATTTTTTAACAACTATATTTTTTAATGAGAAATGTTACATCCACAACATTTTTCGCAATATTTTCACAACAAAATTTATGTGGAAAGTTGTTACTTTTAATTCTAATTTGAACCCACAACTGAAATTATTTTTTTACTCATCAATATTAACTAATAACAATCTATTACTTAAAATTTATTGTGAAAATATTGTGGTAACATTTCTCAATTAGAACTTTTTATTCTTTATATTATTTTTCCATTCTTTATATTATTTTTCCTTTCTTTCATTTCACTTTCATCCATACATTTCATTTCTTTTTTCTTTTTCTTTTTCTTTTTTCTTGTTTTTCTCCTCCACACACGTGTCCACTATCTCTATCCCCCCCTTCTTTTATTTTCTTTTTCTCCTTCATTCAAGAACATTCCAGTGAACTCTCATTCTCTTTTTTTTTCTCCAGCTCTCTTTCTCTCTCTTTTTTTTTTTTTTTTTTAATATTTGATTCCAGAACATTCACTAGCTCTCTCTACAATAAGAAAAGAAAGAAAAGAGGTATAGAGAGAAAGAACAAGAGAGATGGGTCACTGTGCCATTGCTTATCTTCGTTCCCAACGCAGTCCAGATAGATTAGATGGCTTCTGTCTTTTGTCTCTTTTTTTTTCTTTTTCTTTTTTTATTGTTATGATTTGATTAATTTTAAAATTGTGTTTTTGAGTCTGTATTTTGATAATTTGAGTTTAGAGATGTTTAAGAGAAAGATTATTGTGTTTGTAGCCATTGTGTTTGTGGCTGTGAGAGGAGAGAGAAAGATTTATTTATTTATTTATTGAGATGTATGAATTTTTTAAGCAGAAAAATTCATTTGGAGTTGCTACAGTGTTCTCTATATCTAGAGAAGCACTATAGCAACTTCCAAAAATATTTGGAAAAGTTTTGCATTTAGAGAATCTGTTAGAGTGTGAGCAGTGGGGTTTTCTCTCCAAAAAATAGATATAGCTAATCTATGGAGATGCTCTTAGTGCGGTAAACAATCGTTTCTTCAAAGCTCAACACTTTTTTTTTTTTTTAATAATAATTAGTATTATGCCCGAGTGATGCACGGCTTAATTAGAAGTTATTTATGTTAAAAATATATTAATAATTTGTGACTAATTTGTGAGTCATATGATAAAAACAAATTAATTTTGCAACATGTATACATACATATATTGAGTCACTTTGTGCATACATGGTGTGTAGTATATAAATTTTATATATTAAAACATAAAATTATGATATATAATCAAAATATTTAATTTATTTTAAATTACTTGGATTTAATAGAATTTGAGGTGAGTGAAATATTAAAACTTGAGATTAATTCACATCATTATAATTACTTTTATATATATACATAATAATTATACATTCAAAACAATAGTGAGAACCCTATCAAAGTTTGATAGAATTATTTTAATTAAATAAATAAATAGCAAGTACTTTTCTATCTCTATGTCTCCCTCTATTTTTATGCCTTGCATTTGATCATTTGGCATATTTGTATTCTTCTTTCTTTCTTGAGAATTTCAACTTATGACGTCCACTCTTAATGATAGCTCTTTATCATTAGACCAAAACACCAATCAGTTTTTGGTGTAGGCAGGGATTGAATCCCAGATCTCTTATACAATCATCAAAGATTTAGTGTATGCTTATTTAGACTTGCATATTTGCAAATTCTGCTGTGTCTCCAACATGCATGTCCAGCATGTATCTAAAATATTATTTTTCCATTTATATCAATTAGTATTTATATATATTCAAAGTTAACCAATAGTAAATATATATTCAAAGTTAACCAATGGTAAATGTTATCATTCTAACATAAATCTTAATATTAACAAAAATAATATATTTTTTTCTAAACTATTCTTTTTCAATCTTAAAGGTCAAAATTAACAAAATGCAATGATTCAATCTTTTCCTCTTTCTCATCAAGGTTGAATTCGGATTCTTCAAAACTGTATTGAAATACAACATGTTAAAATAGTGCAGAAAGAGAATTTGCAACTTTCCTAAGCTACGAAAAGAACAACCTCCTTATCATATTTGAGAATTAATAATAATAGGGGGAAAAAAACAAAGCTGCAAACAATGTATTTTTTTAGTAAGAAATTTATTCTAGGAAAAAACACACACAGAAAAAACAATATAGCTAAGAGAAAGGGTATTACAAGACAGATATTTTGACTGAGAGCTTGAGACTGAAATTGATAAAGATTACACTATCAGTGGAGAAAAACGTACCACATCCATAATCCATTAGCACAAAAACTATAACATAACAATAAAATCCATTAGCACAAAAAGTACCACATCTAGGTTTCAATCTCTACCTAAACTAAAAACTCATTAGTGTTTTGGTCCGATGATAAATAGCACAATCGCAAAAAAACGGATTCTATAGGTTAAAACTCTATAAAAAAAAAAATCCCAAAAATTAAAAAATTCTATAAAATTCTAAGGAAAGATCGCATATTGATGTGGGAGTCGAGGTTGTGGAACCTTGAATAAAACTTTCCCAAGGATAAAGATGCTATCTTGATTACACGACTTTTTGATTAGTTGGTATGATATCATTGTTATGTCCACCCGCTACTTCAAGCATAAACTTAATGCATACATCCTCTTCATTATAGTTTTATTCTGTGGAAAAAAACAGTAACAAAAATACAGATAGATAACTAAAGTTATGCAAGTTCATGTGCTACCTGATTGTTTACTCTTATCGTACTCTACTACTCATTGCACTTAGGCGAAATAGACTGCTTCTACGGGAAAGCCTCTTTTTGTTTTCTAAATAGAAATATTTAATTTAATTTTTTTTTTCTCGATTGATTTTGGAAACTTTTGGTTTCTTACTTCTTCCCTTGAATAATGCCAACTTTTAACAAATCAAATGCTTTAAAATTTGGAAATCTTTAAAAGCTTATATTAGCACCCCTCAATTTGTCTACAAAGTGTGTGTTTGACATTGGTTTAAAAAACCAATTTTTTTTACTATTTAACTTATTTTTGCTACTATTCATGAGTCTCATTGCACTTTTTAGTACTATTCATGGGTCTTACTGTACTATTTCAGCTACCTTTTAGTTTTATCTACAATACTTTCAGCAAAAAATTTTCAGTTTCGGATAAATAAGCTGTTCCCAAAAAGACACAAAGCCAATGCTAAATAAAGTTACAAATTGCGTTCTCATATCCTATGTCATTTGCAAGGTGACTAGGGATAAACATTTATTTCATTTTCTTTCCATTGTGGTTTGCATCCTTCCATCCTTCAAAAGTTTTAAGAAGTAATATACGATCACTGCATAATAATATATATAAAGTTTGGAATCAGCAATAGGATCAAGGTCATCCTAAAAAACTCTTCAAATGCCATGAAAAATGACCAATGTCACTCAACTTAATAATTAACCTTCAAGAATCACTAGCAAAGGGTCTTTTCGCTGCATCAGCTTCCTCTTTCCTATTTGATGGTGGCACAAATGGGTATGCACAAGAGCAGCTACAGTTGTTAAGGCAGGATTAAAGGTCCTATAAGAAGCATTTTTTTTCCTAGTGTTTGGGTCCAATGGTAGAGTACAAAGATGGCGAACTATTACACAAAATTCTTCTCATTATAACCAACATCCTAAAGCTAAAATCCAATCCAAAAATGTATAACCCAATGTTATATATTGAAGTGTTGTAGGGGGTAGAGAGTAGAACAAACATATTCTTACAACCACGCCCATATAGCTTCTAAGTTCTAACTATTATGCTATGGAACCCAACAATATTAGTAACCGAAAAAGTATTATAATCCAGCAAACTGATTTGAAAGTTACAATTTCAAACAAAACCTCACTATGAAATTTCACCAACATTCAAATATCACTTAGTGTAAGTAAAATTGTAAAAGTAATAAAACTAACCCCAAAAAGTACCATTGTGGAAAATTCTTTTAATAAACTACTTGATATAGTAAAATCATAATTAAATTTTTTTACCTCGTCATAAATCTATGAATTCTTACTACAAATGGATTGTCTCTAATATATGATTTGATATCATATAAAAATATTTACAAATTTACACAATCCAATCTCAAGTCTATATAAGCATATAAAAATATAATAGTATATACACGAACAATTTATTATATTTGAGCTTGGCTTGTTTGCTAAGCAAATTAATATAAACAAATTTTTTTTCCTAGAGTCGAGCTTGAGATATTTATAAACAGTTTGATTTATTTAAAACCCTATTCTCACCTAATTGTAGAAATGATTGAGGAAGACTTCTTGTTGAAGATAAATATGTGGGTTACAACTTACGTAAGGAGAGAAGGAGAGCCATGACGAAAAATAATGTGGAGGAGGGAGGAGTGTAGGAGCTAGAGAAGACGATGGGTGGTGAGAATGAGGAGGCCAAACTTGAGGAGAGGGAAGTTATGGAGGTTTTTGCATTCGAGGTCAACAAAGTAGAGGATGAAACATTCAATTTTGTTTTGGATCAGGATTGGGCGCTCGCTGCTCATTAGTCATTAGCTCTGTTAGGGGTGTGCAGAAAACCCACCGACCTGCCAAACCCGACTCGACCCAACCCGACCCATCGGATTTGGTCGATTTTTAAGGCTTGGTGTGTTGGGTTGGGTTACAAAATTTTTTTTTATAGTGGGTCGGGTTGGGTTTGGGTTATAAAATTACAAATCTACCAAACCCTACCCGACCCACCCATATTTAATATATATTTAATAATTTAAAAAAAAAAAATCAGTTGTAGGGCATTTATATATATATTTAAATATATATTATATATTTAATAATTAAAAAAAAACCAGCTGTAGAGCAGCATTTCCTCGGTTCCTCCTACTAATACTAATTTAATATATATATATAATATAATTAATAAATTTTTTTAAAAAACCAGTTTTTCCTATCCTATATAAAAGCCAATTAGTTCACACAAATCCTAATAAATTACTATTGTTGTTTAGTCATTAGTGTTGTTTGCCTTTAAGGAGTTACATTGATACTAATCTTTAGGTTTTTTTAATATATTAATATTTATATTTTTTTCTACTCAATTTAATAATAATAATAATAATAATTTGTCAAACCCATGGGTTCAACCCGACCCATGTGGGTTGGGTTGGGTTGGACTTAAGTGATGGGTTGGGTTGAAATTTTTTTTGACTCACCATGGTGGGTTGGGTCAAAAAATCCTCTCAACCCGACCCACGCACACTCCTAAGCTCTGTCATGACTAGTCACTTTCTTGCCATTTAGTAGAGCTTGTGTGTGTATATATATATAATATAAATATTTTTATATATAAATATAAATATATATTAATTTATATATATAAAAAGGGATATATATCATCTCTGACTTTTTGTGTTGATATGTACTAATTTGGAATCATGTTGGCTTACAAACTCTTAAGGAACTTGGTATCCTTATGTGAATTGCTGCTAGGGTGTTTTTTTTTTTTTTAATTTTTTTAAATTTTTATAATTTTTTAATCTTTTAAGGTGGCATGCTATCCTTATGATGTCATTGGAAATTGGATTACAAAAGTGCGCTAAACAATCTTGTCTGTTTTGGCTAGACTTTGGTCATATACACTACTTAGACTTCCATTTCTTGTGGCATTTTTGTTTCGATCATCTATCATTTTTTTTTTCAGGAAGATTGACACTATGACATTGATGAAAATGAACATAAGCCCTTTGAGTTTTTGACCCAGTTTTACTAAGGATCTGGCTCCAATATTTTGCACGAAAATTACAAAAGTGCCGTATATGTTCCGGTTTCATCTTCTAGGCAATTGATACTTAAATATGCCAGTGACATTGAAACTGCCATTCAGGATGTTGTGTTGCATGAACAAGTTTGTATGCCTTCTGATATATAGCATATGCTTACATTTCATTTCATTATATATGAATAGTTTGCATCCATTTGGTTCAACTGAAAATTCCCATCCAAAATTTCAATCAAACTCCAAGGTTTTTACTAATTTGGCCTTAACAAAATGTCCTCTATTTTTAATTTCATAAGTCCCAGAATTAAAAAGCATATGAAAATTGATGTGTGTTTTGTAATTTCAAAGAGGCAAGTGGTTCTGTGGACCTCCTAAGGATGATACGAGACATTTACTAAAGATCCATGGAGTTAATATTTTTTGCGATTGTAATGCAAGGGATTAAATTAAAAAAAAAAAAAAAAAAAAAAAAACAATGTCAACATCTAAGACTAGATTACGTTTAATAGTTTCTTTCTCCTTGAGAATTGAAATATTTTGCATCTAACTTGAAAAAAATATATTTAAAATTTATTAATTTATTATACTTATACATAATACTATAAATGTGTATATTTTATTACTTATTCAGTAAAAATATTTTATTATGTCCGTACGTATGCACAGGTTACAAGCTAGTAATAATAATGTGTGTGCGAAACCAAATTAGTGTTAGTCTTCTCTTTGAAGATAAAGTTCAAAAGAGAAATTTCTATAAATAAAAGTTAAAGGAGAGGGGTACAATAAAATCTCACAACATTTTCATGATATATTTGTTTGAGTTGTCGTAAATTATGGTATAATATATATTTTTTAATTTTATTTCATTTTATTTTGATCTATGGTGGGTTAATACCTTATCTTATCGTAAAGATTTTGTGAAACTTTTTTTTTTTTTTTTTTTGTCTAGAGAAAAGTTAAGCTTAAAATAAATTTTAATTTTTAGATGAAAAACATGTGAAAACCCAGCCTAGGTGATATAACAAATAATTTTTTAATATCACAATTACCATGTCAATTTTTTCATTAATCACTTAATGACAATGACTATTTTTGCCCAATACCAAAAAATTAGAGACGAAATTGATACATTTAAAACATTTGTTAACATTTTGACACATAGGGCCAATGTTTGAGACTAAAATAGTTAGCCTATTTATATTTGAGCTTTAAAAAAAAAAATAGATAAGATATAATTTTAATACTAAATAAGCTTGTAAGGCCACGATTTGTAACGACCCGTTATAACGTTGGGTTCGCAAGTAAAAAAGCCCAAACAATATCATTTATAGAGCGTGGGTTTGAAAGGCTAGGCCTTTGTCACAAAACAGTGGGTTTTTCGCGGTGTTCATGCTTAAATAAAATCGTATTCGCCCTAGGAGTCTTTCTCCTAGAGGCGGGCTGGGAGGCTCTGGTTTTTGGCCATTTTTCCCAGCCTTTTCCTTTGGATCCTTACTTTTCCTTTTATATTGGCTTGTATTCCTCATCCAATGTCCACATGTAGGTTCGACTTTCCAGGACTGATACTTGTCCCATCAGCCCATACCTAGAGTGGTTGGGGATGGTTGAAAAAGTTGAAAAGTATGGCTCTGTCAGGTGCAGAGTTTTGAATGGCAGTAATGGCAGCCTTTCTTTCGTTCTTGGTCGTTATACTATCTAGCGTCTCATTCTATATTGACATAGATATTTTTAGATTTTTTCCCAAACTGTTCCCAGACCGCTTTTGCCCCTCCTTCCAGGGGGACCTCGGATATGCCGAGGACAGAATCATCCTCGACTGTGTCCCACGATTATTTGGACCTTCATTACCTATCCTCGGCTACACATTTCCTCGACCAGGGCCTTGGGCCCTAATGTAAAAAAAAAATGAGCCAGGGCCACAAATTATCGGACCCCACAAATCTAATTAGAACCCAATTATTATGTTTGAGATTGATTCATTTAATAGTTGAACTTCAAGTTGGGTTTGAGCCGAACTTATTTTTTATATAAATGAATACAAGCAACCGTCCTTTAGTTTTAGGTTTATTTATTTATTTAGGATGGGAACATTTCTAGTTGTAACTAGAGTTTTGGTATAGCCACAACAAAATTTTGTAATATTTTCACATTAAATTTAGGTGTAGTTGTTAAAACTTAAAAGTGTTGTACTTCTAGTCAAATCTACAATGTTGTGAGATTTTATTGGGTAGAATATCTAAGTAAACATTCCGCCAAAAAAAAAAAAAAAAAAAAGAAGAAGTAAACAACACATGTTTGGTTTGGTTACAAATCCGAACCTCAGGTTCGGCAATGTTACCTGATTCCTATAAAAATAGTAGGAGTAGATTCTTTTCTTTACCTCTTCTCTTATTATTATTATTATTATTAAAAATGGTGAAAGCTGTAGCGGTTCTACTTCAACTTCATCAATGAACTTTCGTCACTTTCCCGAGAACAAATTGCCGAAATCATTATTACAATAATAACAGTGCACGCAAATTCATTACTCTTATATCACCATGTAAGGATTTCAGATCGCAAAATTCATTACTCTGCGGAATTAACAATTTCTTATATTTTTGTTTTTTTTTTTTTTTGGGTTTGAATTTCTGGTTTGAAAGATTTAGTACAAGTTAGGGTTTTATGAGGTATATTTTTTATTTATTTATTTATTTATTTTTATCGTTAACAGTTTAAAAGAATTATGTGATTCAGTTAATTGGTTTCACTCCGTTTGGTTCCCAAGAAACCACTAGAAAAGAAGTTCAAACTGGCATGCTGAAAACCGCACACACAAGTGAAAAAAAAGAGAAAAGTTTCAGCAAAAGAATTGGCTCAAGACTAAATTGACCTGATAATAGGGTTTTAGAATTTCTTTTATTGTGGTTTCTTGGGAACCAAACAGGTTTGTATTATGCTGTTTTTATGAGGGATCTGATGCTAAGGATGGCTTACTTGCAGGCGGTAACAGTTATTGATTCTTCATTCTTTGGTTTTTGTGTTCTAACTTCGAAATAACATGGCACAGAGTAATTGGGAAGCGGATAAGATGTATGTACACTCTGAATTTTGTTTCAGTGGGTTCCAACTCATTCTTGCTGTGCTAAATTTACTGAATTTATGTTTTTTTTTTTGGCTGGGTTTCCTTTTCTTGTGGTAGGCTTGATGTTTACATTCATGATTATTTGTTGAAAAGAAAATTGCATGCTTCTGCAAAAGCCTTTATGACTGAAGGGAAAGTCGCCACAGATCCAGTAGGTAAATGTTGCAAGCTTAATTCTTTTCCTATACACTTTTTTGTTTTTACTTTACATTTACATTATTGTATTTAGCCATGTTGCTTGCTAATAAATCACAAAATTCTAGTTCAGTTTATGGTTTGCATAATTAAGGGTTTACATTCTTTTCTCGACAAAGTAAATTATGGTTTGCTTTATTAGGGAAGAGAGTGAGATGAGTTTGATAAGTTTTAGTTTGGATGTGCAGCAATTGATGCACCTGGAGGATTCCTCTTTGAATGGTGGTCTGTTTTTTGGGACATATTCATTGCTAGGACGAATGAGAAGCATTCTGAGCCTGCCGCTGCTTACATTGAGGTGTTTGCATTATGTCAATTGATTTGCTTTGGTGATTTTTGTAATAACAAAATGAACAAAACATGTCCAATCTTTTTTTTTGTTTTTATATTTTTTGTTCTCATTGAGACTAGGCTCAGCAAATTAAGGCGAGGGAGCAACAGCTGCAAATGCAGCAATTACAACTCATGCAGCAGCGCAATGCACAGCTGCAACGCAGGGATCCTAATCATGCTGCTCTTGGTGGTTCTATGAATGCTATTAACTCTGAAGGAATGATGGGGCAGTCATCAGCCAGTGTGTTGGCCATGAAAATGTATGAAGAACGTATGAAACACCCTCATTCAATGGATTCAGAGACATCCCCACCTATAATTGATGCAAATAGGATAGCCCTTCTCAAATCAGCAACCAATCATCCAGGGTAAATTGGCTTTAATTTCTATATATATGCATTTACCATTAAGTGATTTATACTAATCATTAATTTCTCTTTCATTTAGTTTGTCCATTATTCATATGGTTCCATATATAAAATATCTTTAAATAAAAATAAAAACCATTTAAGCGCAATAACCGCGCCAATTTTTATTTTGACCCAAGGCTTTGCTACTTCTTGTTTTTAAACAAAATACATCAATCCGTAATATTCCAACCTGCTCTCCAGTCTCATTGGTTAATGATGCATGTATGTATGATCTCTTATTTACCTATCTTTTCCATGGTTGGACTGGATCTTATGTCTTTGGTTGTTGTTGATTCAGTCAGTTGGTACAAGGGAATTCTGGGAACATGTCTGCAGCTTTGCAACAAATCCAGGCACGAAGTCCTTTGACAACTGTAATTACTTGGACCATATGCTCTGGTTGCACTTGCCATTTCTTTCTTTTTCTCCCTACAAGACCATGCTGAACGTTTTCTATATGGAGTTTGTAGGACATCAAAAGCGAGGCTAACTTGGGTGCAACTCAAAAAAGTTTGCCTATGGATCCTTCATCAATTTATGGACAAGCTATTTTTCAGTCAAAATCTGGACTAGGTGGTGCAGGTAGCATTTCCTGACCTTCCCTAACTGGAACAATTTACCCTATAACTGTATTTCATCTTTTTTAGAGTAAGGGTGGTATTTGAAAAGTTGTTTTCATTGCCCCCTTCCCCCTCTTCTCTAAAGAACATAGGGGTCATGGATTATGACATCATTCGGTAATTCCTTACCAAAATTGCCTGGCTGCTGTACTTTCTATTCCAAAACAGTAAATGTAAAGACCCCAATTACACCTTTGAAAGAATGATTGATAAAACATGAATAAACCATAACAAGATACAGAGTTTTAAGGCTATATTGTCACCAAGGCTTAATAAAATTTTTATTTCATTCAAGGACACCAAATTATATTTGGAGAAGAATATATATCACTTATAAAGACTTAAGGGAAAGCGCTAGCCACGTCTAGGTTATGCCCCAAAATGACTAGTTTAGTTACAATTGAGACTCCTTATAGTTGTTAATGAAGTCTAGATCAAACCCAATATATGCTTGATGTGGGACTCGGCACACACCCACACAATACATAGTTACACACTAAATCAATATCCAATCAATTTGGGGCATCACAATCTTCTCAACTTAAGTACTTGACATTCTCATTAGGGCCCACTTTATGGGGCATTATCTCTGAGCTCATATGGGATTACAAGTATGGGATTACAAGGTTGGTTTTGGTAGCATTTGTAACATCCCAAGGAAAAACACTAGCAATAACTATGCTATGCCCTAAGGGTCCATTTGGTTTGGTTGGAGTGAAACAGGGAGGATAGAAAATGGAGAAGAGAAAAGTGGAGAGAAAATTGATTTTATGGGTATTTGGTTGGAGAGACCGAGAAAAGGGGAGGATGGAAAATTGGTGGGGCTTGGGTGTTTTCTCCCTTGGCCCACCAAAATTCTATCTCTTCAAATTGGGGAGAAAATAGAGGGGAGAGTAATAGTTGCAGTCAATGACTGAACTACCCCTCCTCTGACATGCTAGACCTACTAGGTTTTTTCTTTTCAATATTTTCTAGAGTGTCTTCTTCTTCTTCTAATTCTTCTTTTCTTTTCTTTTTTCTCTCTCTCTCTTACATGCTAGACCTGCCAGTCTTTATTTATTTTTTGGCAATATTTTCTTGAGCGTCAGGTTTTTTGTTTTTCTTCTTTTCTTTTATGGGTTTAACTAGATTTGAATATATATATATATATATATATTTTTTTTTTTCTGGGCATGATTTATCTTTTTTAACAAATTTGGGTATTGCCTTTTTTTTTTGGGTTGGTTGTTTGCCACTTTTTTTTTAATTGGGTATCATTTTTATATAAAGGTCTATGAGTAAATTTATACAAACTCATTTTTTCCATCTCCAACCAAACACAAATGAGGGAAACAAAATTTTTTTCTATCATTTCACTTTTCCATCTCCTTAACCAAACGGACCCTAAAAGGACTAGTCTAGTAACAATTGAGACTCATTATAAGTGTTAATAAAGCCCAGATCAACATAGTGTATGCTCGATGTAGGACTTAGCACGCACCCACACAACACACACTCAATCAATTTTGGGAATCACATCACTCATGGTAATAACAAATTGCACATGGCTAGGCTAAACTATTAATGTCCCCATTGTTGGATGTTTTTATAAGATTCATGGACTATGTTTTGTGGATTTCAATCATATCACTATTTTAGATGGGATGTTTTTTCATTCTAACTTCTAGCAGAAGCCTTTACCTAAAAAATCTATGTAAGATATATTAGCCTAGCCCCGTTTTAACATGTTTGAAGATAAATAAAAATCTTTAGTGCTTCTTATAGTGTTCTAGTTTATGCTCCACCAACTGTAGTATGCCATGTGTCTAATATATTTTCCCATTTTAAACTTTGGTTACTTTATAAGGAAAAAAAAAAAAGGTTGTGTGGCAAGCTGCAATTGATGGAGCATAAAGTGGAATACTAAGAGTGGGACAGAGGATTTTTGTTAATTCTGAGATAATTGGTATACCATGTCCTAATTTGTAGTTTGCATATTGTGGTAATCCTCGTTTAAGGTAATATTTGTTCAGATATATATGTTTTGAGCTTGATAGTTTGACTGAGAAAGCTGCATGCAAACATCTTGTTTCAGCATGAATGTTCATATGGTAGCTTCTATTTTAATTGTTTAACATGAATTTTTTTAGCCCGAGATAGTGGGTCTAGAGAGCCCTATTCAAAGTTTCTCATATTTAAGGAAAACTATTAATGAAAGAGTGAAACATCTCTGAGTGGATAAACTGTTGCATCTATCTGTGCTGGTATTAATGAAGCGCAAATATGGAGATGAGATATAAATATGACACAAAATGGATATGAAATATGAACATTTTGGGTCAAGGTCGGCCTTGGGTGGTTTTTTAACTTCTGTGGTGGTGTCTTTGGCCGTGTGTGTCCAGTTTGTTGGATGGGTGGATTTGTGTGGTGGTTCTTGGTTGTTGGAGTTGGTGGTTGTTTGGCAGCAGGAGATAGAAGAGGAAGAAGAAAAAGAAAAAGAAATTGAATTTTAAAATGAAATTCTTATTAAAATAAATCATGTGTTCTGCATGCGATAGTATTTTCCATCCACTGATGCAACTGAAATTTGAAGGAGCAATTGGTCATTTCTCGAACATTAGGGGCTTCTAATTTTAAACTAGAAGATCAAGGAGCCAGTTTGATTTTGACCTGAAGTTTAAGAGGTGTTTTTTCCATTTTTCCCTTAGGGATTTCTCACAAATTTTCTGTTCATGTACACCCAAATTTTGTTTCTGGTATTGATAAAGTTTCTGAACTAGGAATTATGAGATCTTTGTATATTTCTACCCTTTTTTTAACACCCTACTATAATTTTAGTAATAAAATAAAAGAATAGAAAATATATTGGAATGGGGGAAGGGGGAGGATTTTGGAGGTTATTTTGTTGAAATGGAATACTTCGCTGCTTATTCTTTGCACTTAGAAAGGGCCTTAAACTATATTTGCAGGGCTTATATCTTCTTAGGTTCTTATGTTTTAGTTTATTTGATCCTAGAGATGAAATAATTGCTCCCAGCCATATATAGGTTACAAGTTCTTTGAAGGGATTGCATCTGTTTCAAGTGTTTGACAAAGAAGAGACTGTGCTTTATAGGAGTTTGTGATGATGAACCTTGGATGCAAGTAGTATTTTTTTTTTTGGATAGGTAATAAGACTTTTATTGAGAAAAAATTGAACATCATGTTCATGATGGTGAACACTTTGAACAAGAAAACAAATACAAAAAGATTAGATGCAAAGTAGTATTGGTTCTATGAAAGAAACCATTCATCAGAAAAGCCAATTCTGTTTTCTTTGTCCATATTGCTTTGGGAGTATCATCAATATTGCTCACACGTGGATTAAATTTATGAATTTCTTAAGAGAAGGCTTACTTTACTGTCATTTTAATTGAAATAATCGTCATTTTAGCGTAAAGACTCTGTATGTAATTCTTCCCTGCTTCCTTCAGGATTGAATCAAGGCGTTACCGGTCTTCCATTAAAGGGTTGGCCTTTAACTGTAAGTTGAATATTTCTATATTCTGCACATTCTTCTCTTCTATTTAGTATGAATTTAGGCAAGTCCTTGACTGTTGCCAAACTGTACAGGGAATTGAGCAACTACGACCAAGTTTAGTACAGAAGCCTAATCTGCCAACCCAAAATCAGTTTCTTTTAGCATCACAACAACAGCAGATATTGGCACAGGCTCAGGCACAAAGCAATCTTGGAAATTCAACTAACTATGGAGATATGGATCCACGTCGATTTTGTGGGCTGCCTAGGGGTAGCTTGAGTGCAAAAGATGGTCAATCCACCAGAAATGATGGATCTATATGCTCTCCTGTGCAATCAAGTTCACCAAAGGTTAGAATACCTTTCCAATATCAGAAGACACTTCACAAAGATTAGCCTTCACAATGCACATGTGCACAGACAAACACACGAGAAGGATATCTGTACAGTTGGCATTAAAATTTTTTCTTTTTAAAGTGTATCTAGGCATAATTATTATCTTTTTCGTTTTGGGATATCTTCCTTTGGGCAGTTTGCTTTCAGAATTTTTTTTAAAACATTCATAATAACAAAAGGAAAATGTGTAAGAATTAAAGACCTTTAAGGCTTTAACAGAGGGAGGTTTGTTGTATAGACTCGTCACCCATCAATTGTTTTTGAAGGCTTAGGAGTGTAGAAAAATACTTTCATTGGGAATGGCTAAAATAGACAAAATCATTTTCGGAAGTTGGAATCTACATCTAGGCATGGTAATTTATTTGTCTTGTTTTTTTTTTTTTACATTTTAATTATTTCTTTAGCAGAATTTCAATATTTTTTTAAATTTGGCATGTTATGATATTCTTCTCTCTCTCTTTCTCTCTTTTTTAAATTTTTTATTTTTAAATATGCCACTTGATAATTATGGTAGTTCTTTAGTTATTAACTTATTAATAGGTATTTATTATGATTATGTTTTTAAATTGAACTATCTATTGATTTGGGATTATTCTAATGGACGATGTAAGTATAGGAGGTTTTAGAGGAAATCTTTATAGAATTTAATCTCTCTCTCTCTCTATCTATATAATTTAGAATAATGAAGTGAAAAATTGTGAGCCATCGAAAGTTTATGTGACGAAATTTCATGAGGTCAACCAAAACTCAAACTACTTTCAATTTATATATGTGCAAGCTTTGTATGGGAGGATGGGACCAGATAGGAAATTTCCAAGCTGATCAATAATTTAATTGAGTGCATGTGTTTAAAAGGCACTTCCATCCATGTTCCTTGTTCAGATGATCATGCAAATATAGAATGGAGTGCATGTGCTCAACTTTCCCATCCAAGAAAAATAAGTATGCATTGTATGCATAAATATGCCAGCTTTCTTTTATGTGGATTGTGTGGTATTCTCAAAATTTGTTAATTGCAGATGGAACTTCCATTAAACAACTTATTAGCAGATTAATAGATCACTTAGGAATGGCATATACATCACACATCCTATCATCTATGTTTTCTGTAGGAAATTGTTAGTTTTCTCAGTGTGCAAATGTCAGATAGTGATTTATTTATTTTTATAAAAAATAAAAAGATAGTGATTCAGTGAACATAGTTTTTTTAAGGCCAGTGACTTCTTTCTGAATCTTTGGTGGTTTTTAACAGATGAAAATGGGTCAGATGCAACACTCTTCATCTCAACAACAGGACCAATTGCAGCAACAACAATTGCAACAGGTTGTGCTTGGTTATCCAAATGGATGTAAAACTTAGGTACAATATATTAGATTCCTCAATTGAATTCGAACACCTGGTTGCATTGAATTTCTTGTCCTTGGAAAAGATAACTCAATTTGTGTTTTATTGATCGATGCAACCCAGTGTTTGAATTTAATTGGGGAACGTATTACAACATCTAAGGTACTATACCTAAGTTTTGCCCTTTCCAAAATAACTAGATATCTTCCTATATGGGCTAATTAATGAACTGTAAACTGTAAACTGTCTCACAGAAATATGCCATTACATTTCATAGGATTCCTACTGCCACATTTGCAATAAGAAGATGTATGTAGTTTTTTCAATTTTGGATTAAGCTAATTAACATTCATTCACGGAAATATGCTTCCTATTGCCACATTTCAATTTAATGTTGTCATTTTTTTCAATTAAGGTAATTAACATTTTTTGTTTTAATAATCTGCAGAATAACAGGAAAAGAAAACAGCATTCTTCTTCTGGAGCTGCTAACAGCACTGGTACAGGAAATACTGTGGGGCCCTCACCTAGTTCTCCAGCATCAACCCACACACCTGGTGATGGAATAACAACAGCAAGTAGTATGCAGCATGTTAACAGTGTGCCCAAAAGCTTGATGTTGTATGGTCCTGAGGGGATGGGAGGCCTTGCATCATCTTCTAATCTGCTGGTATGTCAATAGTCAGCTTATGGTTGAACATCAGCAGAGACATCATGAATTTAATTGATCAATTGTTGTTAAAGAATATGATTGATATTGCACATTGACCTGCTAACGTATTAGTAACTTATCATTTATTGTTTCTCAATAAATGTATGCAACACATGCAGTCAGTTGTTTGGGGGATGTATTAAACACTCATTAAAAAATACGGACTTGTGTATTGAGCTTGTAGGGATATATCTTCATTTTAGATGCTGTAACGTTAAAGCTAAATAGATTGGAATATTACTATGGTTCTGAAACATCATTTCTAACTTTCAGGAAGACATGGAACGATTTGGAGATGTTAGTGCATTAGATGATAATGTGGAATCGTTGCTGTCTCACGATGGAGGTGATGGAGGGAACTTATATGGAGCGTTGAAACAAAGTCCTGCTGAGAACCAAAAGGAGTCTTCCAAAGGTAACCCTATCATCATTTTGCATCTATGAAGATCGACAATTTATTTGTTCTTTGACATACTATTTCTACAATCTCCATTCCAGGTTTCACCTTCAGTGAAGTTGGTTGCATACGGACAAGAAACAGCAAAGTTACTTGCTGTCATTTTTCATCAGATGGGAAGTTGCTAGCTAGTGCTGGACATGACAGGAAGGTATATATCCTCTTAGAGTAATGAGAAAATGCCATATTTTGAGAACATGTTTGTTTGTGTGGTATATCTCCTTACTAATACGTATTCATAACAATATTTAGTTGTTTAAAAATTATGTTTTCCTTCTGACTTTTTTTCACACTCAATTTAGCAACGAATTGTATCACTCCTGTAACCTCTCTTTTTTCAAGTGGGGTGGCGTGAACTACTGACCTCAGACTTTGGAGTCACATGGGAAGAACAACTTTATGCCATTAAACCAAAATGGCTTTGGTTATGATGGCTACATGATTGTGTTGTGATAAAGATTTTATTGTTTTAGAATTTTTTCTCTTACATTGTTGACGTTAAGTGTGATGGAAATCTTTGATAATGCTTTACTTATGAAATTTATACATTTTGTTCTACAATCTAGTTCATTTACTTTTTTCACATCAAGACCAAGTAATTAATGGAAGGTAATTTTTTGTATGTATTAGGTTGTCCTCTGGAACATGGACACCTTGCAAACAGAGAGCACTCCTGAAGAACACAAATTAGTGATTACAGATGTTCGTTTTAGGCCAAATTCATCTCAGTTGGCAACAGCTTCAGTTGACAAATCTGTGCGATTATGGGATGCAGCCAATGTAAGTGCATTCTTCCTCTTTCTAAAATCTTGGGTGTTGGTTAAGTTTATGAAGTTAAGACTACCCAAGAATGATTTTCATCATTCTAGACTTTGGAGGCATTGTTTCCTTTGTGCTTCATGAGATGCATTCATTAAATTTTATATTCCTGTTTTACTATACTGCCAAGATTAACTTAATTAAGATACTGTGGCAGCCAAATTACTGTGTGCAAGCATATACTGCACACAATTCAGCAGTGATGTCCCTTGATTTTCACCCTAAGAAGACTGATCTATTCTGTTTCTGTGACAATGACAATGAAATTCGCTATTGGAATATCAATCCTTTTTCCTGTACTCGTATTTCTAAGGTTGGTTCTTTCTTTCTGCTTTTAGTCTTGGTCCATCTTTCAATTACTAAAGCTGCAATGAACTATTAATTCTAATCTTCTTTTGTTTGGCATAGGGAGGTATGGCACAAGTGAGATTTCAACCAAGAATTGGACATCTACTGGCAGCAGCTTCTGATAAAGTGGTGTCCATTTTTGATGTCGAAACCGACAGGAAAACCCTCTCATTCCAGGTATGAAATGTGGTAATTGTATTTTGTTAATAATTTTAGGCTGAGGTTGAGCAACTGACACAGCCCTGTCTTGAAATGTTATCCGTGTTTGACTTCCATTTTTAGCATCTGCTCTAGTAGTTTTTGTAATTAAATCCTCCACCTCATATATAGGGACACTCTGAAATGGTAAATTATATCTGCTGGGATGCAAATGGAGATTACTTGGCATCTGTGAGTCAGAATTTGGTGAAGATTTGGTCATTAGCCTCTGGGGAATGCATTCAGGAGCTCGGCTCTAATGGGAATCAGTTTCATTCTTGTGTATTTCACCCAAGTTATTCAACTCTCTTGGTCATTGGAGGAATCTCGGTAATTCCTTGTACTCTTCATGGGGAAAATTTTTAGATAAGAAATTAATCTGTCACAATATTTGATGACTAGTGTCTAATATAAGTTCTGTCCATAGTTGTGTTTTTAGACAGTGCTAAGTCCTTTTTTTCTCTTTCTTTTCTAAGAGTGACCTAGCTCAATCCCATTCTACCCTTTTTCCACCTAACAGGGAGTGATAGTTGAATTATTTGGTGGAAATATATTTTTATCCGTGTTTGACCTTCACAGAACTAGCTATGGGGAGTCAGTTGAATTATTTGGTGGAAATATGTATTGAATAGTTTGTGTTGGATGCTACTTAAATTTTTAGTTTATATCCCTAAAGATGAACTTTTGGGTTTCAAGTCTTTGGTGATGACTTGTTTTCATTTTTATTATTATTATTATTTTTTTTTGGGGGGGGGGGGGGGTTGTAAAATCAAGCAAAAGTGATGTAAAATAGTGGGATTAATTATTTTTATTCCTATTCAACCTTATGGCAGCTATTTGGGGGGTGTTTGAACACCCCTTGGAAATAGAATCATATGAAACTAGTTGGATATTTTGCATGTCATCTAATTAGTTGACATTTTTTTGGTTAAATCTTTGAATTTCATGGAATCACTGTGTAGGATAAGCTATGATGGGGCCACACCTAATCCTCACCATTTTTTCGTGTATTGATGAGATTGTTTATAGATCAAATCTGTTCAAATAAATACATTTTTTTTTTTTTTTTTTTTTTTTTTTTTAAAAAAATTTGGATGGTGATTAATGGTGCATATAAGGGAAAAAGTAGAGCATCTATTTTTTTATAGAGAAAAATCATTTAATTAATATCTTTACTTTGTTATAACATTAAAGAACCCTTAACCTATATAATATCTTAGTGTTAGAAATATTTCTTTATAGTTGAAATTTGATGAGGCATTGTCCTATCATAGTTTATCTAGCGCACACACACACTTAATTGTCACTTGCTGGCTTACTCCTAGTCTGTAATTACTCAACTCTGAAGGATGGATTTTGTAATGGACCTCATGTTAGTGGGAATTCAAACGTTGTGTTAGCCTTCTTGTTTGCTTGTTTTTTCAATGGAACATTATTTTAGCCTTCTAGTTGTGTCAATACATGCTTAGCATATAGAATTTAGCTTTCAAAATTATGGTCTTGTAAAGGTTGATTTTAATGAGCTGACTTATTGCTAATTGTTGTTTTTTAAATCATGGGCTGCAGTCTTTGGATTTATGGAACATGGCTGAGAATAAAAGCATGACAATTGCAGCACATGAGAATATAATTTCTGCTTTGGCACAATCACCTGTCACTGGAATGGTTGCCTCTGCAAGTCATGACAACTCTGTGAAGTTATGGAAATAAATAGAGCTCTGTTATGGCAGTGTCCAATATTTTTGAAGCTCTTGGCATTTGCTTTCAATCCTCACTAATCTTGGGAAAAGAAATAGCATGCTGTTTGGAGTCTGTTTGTAATAATTTTGTGTTACAATTTCAAATGTGGTGCTTTTTTTTTCCCCTTGCTTACAACAAATGGGGAAGGGGGATTCAAATGCTCCTAATATAAAGAATTGGGCAGTATCACTGAGCCACAAGGCTCTTAGTGTCATGTGCTAATTAGCAATGCAATTTTTTTTTTTTTTTTTTGGTGGGTAATTATGTTTCAAGGTGAAAAATGATTAGCCTGTATAGCAAACTTGTTTGATGGAAGGTGGGAGGAAGAGTGTGTTCTTCATTTGCTAATTCCATGCCTAGGGAAGACTGTTACTAAATCTATTCAATTCCATAGCTTTTTGGGCCTCTTTGCTTTGTAATTTGACCAATCACAACTGTAAGTGAGAGTGCTCTCTTTTTCGTCCTGCTTGCCTTCCCTTTTCTTCTTTGTTTTTTTTTTTCTCCTTCAAATCTTGTGTGATCTCCTCTTCGTTGGAAATTGTCTCCTGCA
Source organism: Quercus lobata (assembly GCF_001633185.2). NCBI lineage: Eukaryota > Viridiplantae > Streptophyta > Magnoliopsida > Fagales > Fagaceae > Quercus > Quercus lobata. The sequence continues at coordinate 54,639,431 of NC_044912.1, read as the reverse complement.
TCATTGGATATTTGGATAACCCGTTAGAGCATTCATATCAATCTCAACAAACTGGTCTTAGGTTAAAAATATAGCTAAAAGCCCACCAAAAAAAAAAAAAAATTCAACACATCAGACTCAATAAACTAACTAAAATTTTTTACCAATCAACAGCGATCACCACTTGTAGTGAGATAGTCTTCCTTGCTAGTTCTAAAAAAATGTTTTTTTATTCTCAAAACTCTCTCTCTCTCTCTCTCTCTCCACCTAACCTCCATCCCGTGGTAGATATAACATACCCTTTAAATTGGGAGTCCCAGTAGATGTCTTCTTCAAATCAATGTATCAAACACACGAGGTCCAAGAGTTTGAATCATTTCTTCCATTTGATTTGTGTATTTCGTATCCAGTGGATGGCCACAGTAAAACAAAAATTTCTTTCATTTTGGGTTCCTAGTTAAACAAGTTTAGTATTTCGATTCAGATTTTGGGGTTTCGGGATCTTATTTCAACGATTTTGGGTTTTCCATTCAACAATTTTGGTAGTGAGGAGTACGAGCTCAAATGGGATGGTGAGATTAGGGATTTAAGGTTCAATAGAATTGGGATTTTATTTCTGACCTCCCATATGTGTGGGTAGTTGATGATTGGGGGTCATGTTGGACTTAATTTGAGGTAGGAAGTTGGCTTAATTTTTAGGGACAGATTTATTAGGGAATTTTTAATGGAGTGATGCTACAACTTAGAACATTATTATTGGTGGTGCTAAAAAGTCATATTGCCATTTTAGCACCACTAATTACAAAATTGGGACTCCGGTGAAGCCAAAGCCAAAGTTTTTCATAAGTCTTTCAAAGTACCGTATGAATTAGAAATCCTCTATTTCTCTCTTACGATAGTTACAAGTTTTTTGTTAAGTCTTTCAAAGTAATGTGTGAATTAGAAATCCTCTATTTCTCTCTTAGTATTTTACTTTATGCTCAATTAACTGTAATATGATATATATATTTAATTTTAAGCTTTCATTACTTAAAAAAAAAAAAGGGACATTGGTAACTAGTCTATGATATTGTGAATCTATTCATGCCATGCATTAGTGATGCTAAGTCATCGGTGGATATTTTGTTTTATTTTGTTTTTATTTTTTTTTTCCTTACAAAAAAATAAGAGAGAGGATTTGAACCCAAATTATCTTTATTAGAATAATTAAGTAAACCATTAAACTATAAAGCTCTTGATGGTGGCTTCTTTATTAATTAATGTATAATTCTGATTACATATTTACGAGTAAGTTTTCTTAATGAGACTAGAGTTAGAGCATCACCATCAGGTCTTTCATAAAAAATGTCATTTTGACACACGAAAAACCTACTTTATTATTTTATCACATCATTTTCCAATATCTCATTCATTAGATGTTTATTCTTCAATTTTATACATTAAAATAATATTTACAACACATTAAAATAATATATTAACTCCTTCCATCATCATCATCATCATCATCAACAACAACAACAACAACAACAACGCACAACCACCATTGCCGCAACAACACTGACAGCCACCATCGGCACAAACCCACATCCACCAACACCAACTAAAAAAAAAAAAAAAAAAAAAAAAAAAAAAAAATCCACAACAACCCACCACATTCACAAACCTCAAAACCCATCCCAAATCAAACAAACCCACAACCACCACTGTCGCAACAACACTGACAGCCACCACCGACACAAACCCACATCCACCAACACCACCTTAAAAAAAAAAAATCCACAACAACCCAAAAAATAACTCCACCACCACCCATAATCACATGAAACCCACAACCGAAAAAAAGAAGAAAAAAAAGAGAAATAGAGAGGCGTAGAAAAAGTGATAGAAAAAAGGAAAACAAAAGAGAGAAAAAAGAAAAGAAAAAAAGAGAGGTGAAGCTTTTGGAGAAAGAAGAAGAAAAGAGGAAAAGAGAGTGACAGAGATGGAGTGGCGGAGAAAGAAAGAAGAAAAAGAAAAAGAAAGAAAGAGAAGAGAGAAAGTTAAAAATGATGAGAGAGAAAGTTAAAAACTATTTTTTTTAGCATTTTTTATCCGTATCATTCCAAAGATGGAATGGTACTGTTCACATGGGGTAAAAATTATGAGATTTGAAACACCTTATGAGAGGGGTTTTTTGGTGTTTGATGTGTCAAATGCCAAATATTTGGCATTTGACACACCTGATGGTGATGCTCTAAGGATGTTTAAACTAGTTAATATGTTCTTGTATTAAGAGTCTAGGTATATTGATTAATTTTATATATTTGGTTAGCCGTAACTTCTTTAAACATTTTTTTCTAACTATAGTTGTATTTTTATTTTTATTTTTAAACAAATGTAAACATATGAAAATTCGCCTTTGATTTATCTGGTTTGTACTTAAGCAGGCGTGGCCCTGTAAATACCTTGGTTGTTTAGTTCTTTTTAATGCAGAATCCTTTTTACCCCAAAAAAAAAAAAAAAAAAAAAAAAACTGATGAAATATTGATGCTAGGGAAAAGTTCAATATGCGATGTTGATTGTTGAAGACTAGTTAATAGTACTTCTTTTTAATAATTTTTATTGACAGAACAACCAAGAGTGGAGAAAACTTCATAGAAAAACTGCAACAGGGTAAGCAAGTACAGGGCTCAAACAAACTCTCTCTACTACAGTCTGCAGACAAATCACAAGAAATTACAAAGTACATAAGAAGCCAATTGATGACAAAGTGGTCAATTATTATGCAGTAATAATGCACCAATTGTGAGTGGTGAGTATAAGTTCATCTATTTGGAAGCATTAACCATCCCAAAGCGTTTTCGCATATAGGCAACATGTTTGTCTCTAGGAGGTAGACTTTCCTTGATGGCACTTACACTCACAAACTCATTAGCCCAAATGAAAAGTTTGGGAAATTTCTCCCTTGTCAACAACTCTGATACCCCTGAAGCTTCTTCAAAAATTCCAAGCCAGTAGCCTATCATGTTAGCAGCAATGTCTAGCAGTCCAATAGTCTCTCCACCAAAAAACCTCTTTCCCTTGAGCTCATTTTCTAGAAATTGTAGAAGCTTAGATAACTCTTCCACAGCCTTCTCGCGCTCTTTCCGATCTTCACCCCAGCAAGCTTTAAGTATTGCAGGCAAGCACTAAAAAACAGAGAGAGAAAACTCAAATTTTAATAGATAATCAGTCAATACATGGCTTATCATTAAAGCCTTTGGGTGCGTTATTAGAAAAGTGACTAAATAATTAAATTAATCATTTTTTAATAATTTAAACTTTTTAGAATAATTGGTAATATATCACAGTAACAATGCAAATCAAATAGTCATGAGATTAGATTGAACTCTGTCTACACCATTCCTTCTATATAAAATAAAATAAAATAAAAAACTCACCTCTTAGGTCCACATGAGAGGAGTATTAAAGCAACCACAAAAAAAAAAAAATATATATATATATATATATATATATATTGGCGCAAATACAATTTTAGTCCAATATAGAAAATACATTGTTTGTTTATTATTATTACATTACAAATTTACAATTGAAAGAAGCTTTACCTTTTCGTCTATGAACTTAGCCCAGAATCGTGTATTGGCTCTCTCATAAGGATGTTTGGGCAAGATGGGATGATTTTTCCAAGTCTCATCAATGTATTCAAGAATAACAAGTGACTCGGCCACAGGCTTTCCATTGTGTACAAGCACGGGAATCTTTTTGTGAACTGGGTTGTATTTGAGGAGGGAAGGGCTCTTGTTAGTTAGATCTTCTTCAATGTATTTGTACTCTATTCCTTTCAGCTTCAAAGCCATCTCTACTCTGCGGCCATAAATGCTTGGCCACGTACTAAACAGCAATACTTCTTCAGCCATAATAACACTCTTTGTTCCTGCAGTTTACTTACAGAGTTTGTAATGAGATTGAAATTTCAAAGGCTTGTCTCTACCTTCTGGGTCTGATGCCCTTTTATAGAGCCTATGCATGATTTTTATATTTAATTTTAAGAGGAAAAAAAAACCCAACTTGAATTCGTCCATTAGTTTGTATCTTGATGCTAACATATATAGAACGTGGTAAAATTGAAAGTGTCAAATGTTCCCTTTTTCGCCAAGCAGTTGTGGTAAGTGCTGTGCTGTGCTGGAATGTCAAATCCAGGCCATAGCTCATTGATGATCTCAGCAATGGCTGAGCTGAAGGATGACCTCAGCCAGAAACAGAATAAGTCTTTCGGAAGGCTCTAGAGCAACGGACTAAACTAACCACAGTATAATATTAATATATACTAGCAAAGTCGACGACAGCCTTTGGGTCATGTGGCTCATCCAGCCGTACTGTAGTTCCCCTCATAGTCTTTACCTAACATCGGAAAATTTTAGGTAAAGAAACTTGTGGGTTTTGTCACCAAACACATCACCATTACTATGAATTGCATTGGCCATGGGGGAGTCAGTTGAATTATTTGGTGGAAATATGTATTGTATAGTTTGTGTTGGATGCTACTTAAATTTTTAGTTTATATCCCTAAAGATGATTAGATGAACTTTTGGGTTTCGAGTCTTTGGTGATGACTTGTTTTCAATTTTTTTTTTTCTTTTTTTTTTTTTTTTTTGGGGTTGGGTGGGGCGTAAAATTAAGACCTAAGCCAGCCTGATGTGACACTCTTACTACTAAAGTTTCTTTATAGTTGAAATTTGATGAGGCATTGTCCTATCATAGTTTATCTAGAACACACACACAAACACACTTATGGCCTGTTTAGGAGTTTAAAAAAGGAGGGGGAGTAGAGTAAAGGAAGGGAGAGTAATTCAATTACCTTATTTGGAAGTTTTTTTAAGGAAGAAGGGGAAGGGATTTGGAGGGGTTTCAACTACTTCTAACCCCTCATTTTTAATTCTCCTAAATTGGAGAGATTTGAAAAAAGAGTAGAGTAGATAAATTATTAACCAAATGAATTCCCTAATTTAACATTTTTAAATTAACAAAAATACAAACAGATTATATAATAAATTTTGTTTGTTTCCCGAGAAAATATGAGAAAAAAATTTTTGAATCTCACTATTTACCTTTGTTACTGACTTTGCAAATAAGGCAACCCAACAAGAAAAATTCAAGCTCGCAATGAAATACAAATTCCATTAGAAATTGAAACCCTACCAACAAAATCAAAACGAAAAAAGAAAAAGAAAAAAGAAGCAAAACGATTCGGATTGAACCTGCAAAAAATTCAAAGCAAAACCAAAACCCACATCCAATTTGAGAGAGAGAATCGGAGTGAGAGAAAGAGAGGATAGGAATGAGAGAAAGAGAGAGAATCCACCATTGCTGCCGCTCCAAACCACCATGCCATCGCCGCCGATCTTCAGTCCCTGCTGCCGATTTTGATCTCCAATCCACGCCGATTTGAGAGACCCACAACAAAAATTCAAACCAAACAAAAACCCACATCTAATCTGAGAAAGAGAATCAGAGTGAGAGAAAGAGAGGATCGAAATGAAATCACACTATTCGGATCAAAAATAGATTTTATCTTAGAAACAGAGCAAAAAAGATTGAACCTTGCAAGGACAATTCTTGATGACGATGTAGCCATTCTTGCGAATAGTACCAGCTTGCTGAGGGTAAGTCTTGGAGTCTCTGGCATCGGCCTTGGACTCGTAGTGGTGCTCCTAAGTTTAATTATATTTAATTGGATTTTTACTCTTTTTTTTAGTTTTTAGGTATATACTTTATTTTGTTTTATTTTTTAAAATTTTATTTATGCTTCTCCCCCAAAAAAAAAAAAATTCACTAACATATTCTAAGATTGGACGAATAATAATCAAGTTCAAGACTTTACAAAACTGATAAATTAATCATAAACCAATGTTGCAAGTTCATTTTTAAATAGGGGTAAATTTGTCTATTTAAATCATTTCCTCTCCTCTTCATCCTAATTGTTAAAACATCCAAAACAAGAGGAAGAGTTAATTATTCCCTTCCCCCTTACAAATTTTAAAAACATCCAAACAAGGTAGAGGGGAATGGTTCCCCTCTACTCTCCTCCTTACTACTCTCCTCCCAAGAAATTCTTAGATGGTCCTGGACTACAAGGTCAGCAAGTTGACCTTGTAGTCCCAGCCAATAGAGAGAAGACATGTAACTAAAAATGTATGATGTCAATTTACATGCCACGTCATTTCAACAAATCCACCAATTTTAACATCGTTAACCTTTCCGTTAACCAGTCCTCTGTTCAAATTTCAAATTTCATTTGGGAATTGAATTGGCGGGTAGGCGAGAGCTTTCACAAAGTAAAAGCTTTCAAATTTCATTATTTTTGCGAATTCTCTCTCTTTCGCGTTTCCTGTTTCTCTCTTCCTCTGAGATATGGAGCTCCCTGTTCATCATCATCAGTCATCACTACGGCTAGCTATCTCATTAGTTTTTATTTTTTGAAGATTTCACAAGACAACACTTCAGCTTTTTTTTCTATTTCATTTGTCCCTGCCCATTCGGCTATCTCACTGCCATTGTCATCATATGAATTTTGGTTTTTGACCTTGAATGTGAGCCACCCAGGTGATAAATCTTTTAGTTATTTTACTTGATAAATTTGAAGTCTTTTAGTTTTTTTTTTTTTTTTTTCTTCTTAGCTCAGTATTATCTGGGTTAAGTTCTTGTTGGGTTTCTTTTGTTTAATATTAAATGGGTCAAGCTTTAATCGTGTTCCTTTAGTGGCACTTTGTTGGAGTCTTAGGTTCTGTAACATGAAAATGGGTTTCAGATTTGATTTATAATTTAACCTTATCGATTATTAAATATAAGGAATAGTTTTAGCTTTTGCTTCCTATATATATATATATATATATATATATATATATATAAAGTTTTAGTCTTTGTTGGATTTGATCCGATCAGAAATCTTTTGGAAATGGTTGGGATCAAAAGTGCTAGATTTAGGCAAAGCATCAATCTTCCACAGTTTTTTTTTTTTTTTTTTTGGTGGCATAGAAAGTGTTTGTTAAAATGCTTCATAGAGTTTTGGTTTGTCTAAACTGGTTATGGCTTTGTATCCATGTTTATGTGGTACATTTAAAAAAAAAAAACTGTGAATTCCGGTGCATTGAATAATTTATTTCTCAAACTGAAATAATTTTATGAATTTTTTTTTTTTGTCCTATATCATGTAAAAAAAATTACAATATTTCACTTTTCTTTGTCATTTTAGTTTTGATTGCGTTTTATTCTATAGATCTTCTTAGAGACTAATTTTTACTCTCTAATGCTATGAGGAACACAATGGATTAATTTGCAAACCCATTTGATGTCATAATACTACCCTGGTTATTTAACTTTGTGAAGTGCAATTTCTCTTTGTTTTGTGATTTTGATAGACTTGATGTTGGAGGCTTCAACATGGTTGCAGCTACTGCACTATACCCTCTCAATCTATTAAGTGCAATTGTTGGACTAAGTGGCTCGCTTCTGTTATGATTCAAACAAGCCTAATTGGCATTCAACAAGGCACTCTAGGCTAGCTAAGAATGATGAGGATAAACAACATCAATTTTAGTATGAATAGCGTAAATATCTTGCAGCAACAACAGAATGGACAGATGACTAGCAAGGTCAATAAGCATGAGTGTTAGTTATCCAAGAGAGTTGTTGGTAGTCTTTTGGTATTAGAATTTAGCCAATAAATTCCTTTTTAGGTAGTTTTTTCAAATTGAGTTATTATAGTTTGTTTTTGTTCTTGTATTTATTTTATTATTTGCTCTAGGATATTGTCAAGTTGACATTTACAAGATGTATGTCCTCTTGCAGAATGTATTTGACATTATGGTAGATTGCTCAAAGAAAATTCATGATTTATGAATTCCTAGACCAAGCAAAAGCCAAGAAAGTATCACAAGCATTGGCTATCAGTATCATAAGGACTGATTTTAGATTTTTAAAAAGCCTAGTTAATCAATATCCATATAAACTGCAATTGCAACCACTCAACAATGCCATTGCCATTGCAGTGCAAGTTTAGGTACCTTTAGAGACAGCTCCTACACCGGATTTCACAAAATTGAAAAAAAGCAGCACCAAATAAACATTTTTAATTCATTTCCCATCAAATGGCATACAGTGCACGGCAATGTGCAATTCAACTGATGATAAGCACTCAACTAATAACATAAACTTGCTAACAACTAACTAGCAAACAATCTAATTGTATCCTCTACAAATCCAAAAGTTTAGGAAATAAGTTATGAATTTCTATCTCCAACTAACAAATCCTACTGACTGAGCCCAACCAGCCTTCAATCTTGAACTTCATCACTTATCCATCTCATCCAAAGCTGATAATGACAGCTCCTTCAAGTTCAATTTGCTGATCCTCATCCTTGCTCTTTTACTCATCCTCATCTTCATCCTTGGCATATTGAGATTCCCTCTCTCCAAGCGTCTTCCAAGTTTGTCTAAATCATAACACAAAATCATTATGTTAATGTTCATCAATTAAAATCTACTGTCTAACAACTTCAAGGTAACCTCTATCCTGTATCCACCATTGCACACAACTACACAAGTATCCATCATTAAAATGCACACAAGTTAGCTAACAATAAAGGCTTGTCAATCTAACTCTATTTAATAAAATTATAAAAATCAATAGTAAAACAGGCAATAAAATTATAACACTAATGATTTTGTTCATGGAAAGGATAACTGGAACTTCATACAATGCATAAAAGCCAATATCCGAATAGCTAGGTATTCAATGACACCTCATTAATAGCCACAGGATTGGATTCTTTTAAATTCCCTCAATTTCTCAGCAACCAACTAGAGCACAAAGTAAAATTGAATTAAGAAAAAAGTTACACAAGTGTTGGAAATCATGTCAGTAATAAATCATTTTCTTATTAGTTTACAAAAATGGTCCCCAATTGAAAATATGTCTTAAACCACTGCCCATGTATGTATGCCAAGGAAACATTGTGGGAAAATCAAAATTTTGCAAGAAACCAAAAAACAAACGCAAATGAATGAGATTTCATACACAATGCCCGAGAGTTCACATGATAACATGTCCAAGAATGAGTCTTAATGATTTAACTGAGCTTCTCTCAAGCGAATAAATAAGTTTCATGAAAGGTCTATAGCCAAATTCTTTAAAGATGACCAAGTCTTTTCCTTGGAGCATTTTATCAAACACATTGAGTACAGGAGGAATATACATAAGTTGTGATATCAAGCGGCCATGAATTTCTAAATACCCAAGACAAATGTCATTCAACATACACATTCCATCAAAGACTTAACCATAGTCATCAAAGAGATCAACATGGTTATCAAAGCAAACAAAAAGAAAAAAAAATCATCAAGTCACCCATGTCAGAAAATTTCATGGGCCAAGAAAATCGGAGAAATTCATCATACCAAAAGAAAGGGAAAGTAGACTCACCCCATTCATTGCTTGAAACATTTGTGATTGCTTGAATCTTGGATCAAGCATTATTATCATTTGTTGGAGGAACAGGTTTTTGGATTGCCAATCAAAGCAATCGTCCAGCCAGGATGAGGAGGCCACAGATTACAGAGAGGAAACTGGAAGGAAGCATGCAGCGATGAGCGGGCAGTGCCGAGGTTACCATCGTTGCCGAGTGGGAAGTTGGAGACGACGATGGCAATTTTGAGAGAAATACATTTTGTTTGGCGTTTGGGGAAAATGATTCCAAGGTAGCGAAAAACGTATTGTGAATTTGTGATATTCCATAAAGCAAATTTGAAAAGTTTTCAGATGCAAAAACCCGCCCATTTACATCTCAAATTTGAATTTGATCATTTGAACGTGTCTCACAGAATTGACGGAATTAAAGGGCCGTTAATGGAGTGCAATGACATGGCAGATAAGCTTACCTTATCAATTTTCAATGAGCTGTCTTATGTTTATTGGTTGGGACTACAAGGTCAGCTTGCCAACCTTGTAGTCCCGGACCACCTAAGAATTTCCCCTCCTCCTTCTCTAAACTTCCAAACAGGCCATTAATTGTCACTTGCAAGCTTACTTCTAGTCTGTAATTACTCCACTCTGAAGGATGGATTTTGTAACGGACCTCATGTTAGTGGGAATTCAAACGTTGTGTTAGCCTTCTTGTTTGCTTGTTTTTACAATGGAACATTATTTTAGCCTTCTAGTTGTGTCGATACATACATAGCATATAGAATTTAGCTTTCAAAATTATGGTCTTGTAAAGGTTAATTTTAATGAGCTGACTTATTGCTAATTGTTGTTTTTTAAATCATGGGCTGCAGTCTTTGGAGTTATGGAACATGGCTGAGAATAAAAGCGTGACAATTGCAGCACATGAGAATATAATTTCTGCTTTGGCACAATCACCTGTCACTGGAATGGTTGCCTCTGCAAGTCATGACAACTCTGTGAAGTTATGGAAATAAATAGAGCTTTGTTATGGCAGTGTCCAATATTTTTGAAGCTCTTGGCATTTGCTTTCAATCCTCACTAATCTTGGGAAAAGAAATAGCATGCTGTTTGAAGTCTGTTTGTAATAATTTTGTGTTACAATTTCAAATGTGGTGCTTTTTTTTTTCCCCCTTGCTTACAACAAATGGGGAAGGGGGATTCAAATGCTCCTAATATAAAGAATTGGGCAGTATCACTGAGCCACAAGGCTCTTAGTGTCATGTGCTAATTAGCAATGCAATTTTTTTTTTTTTGGTGGGTAATTATGTTTCAAGGTGAAAAATGAGTAGCCTGTATAGCAAACTTGTTTGATGGAAGGTGGGAGGAAGAGTGTTCTTCATTCGCTAATTCCATGCCTAGGGAAGACCGTTACTAAAGCTATTTAATTCCATAGCTTTTTGGGCCTCTTTGCTTTGTAATTTGACCAATCACAACTGTAAGTGAGAGTGCTCTCTTTTTCTTCTTGCTTGCCTTCCCTTTTCTTCTTTGTTTTTTTTTTTTTTTTTTTTTTTTCCTTCAAATCTTGTATGATCTCCTCTTCGGTTGGAAGAATTGTCTCCTGCATCATAGGATATTTGGATAACCTATTACAGCACTTACATCAATCTCAACAAACTGGTCAAAGGTTAAAAATATCACTAAAACCCCCCCAAAAAAAACCCACACATCAGACCCAATAAACTAACTAAAAAATTTTAGCGATCAATAGTGATCACCACTTGTAGCGAGATAGTCTTCCTCGCTAGTTCTAAAAAAATGTTTTTTTATTCTCAAAAATCTCTCCTTGCTAGACTTTGTCTTTCTCTCTCTCTCTCCACCTAACCTCCATCCCGTGGTAGATAAAACATACCTTTTAAATTGGGAGACCCAGTGGATGGCTTCTTCAAATCAATGTCTCAAACACACGAGGTCTAAGAGTTTGAATCATTTCTTCCTTTTGATTTGGGTTTTTCGTATCCAGTGGATGGCTACTTCAAATAAATAAAAAAATTCCTTTCATTTTGGGTTCTTAGTTAAACGAGTTTAGTATTTTGATTCAGATTTTTGGGTTTCGGGATCTTATTTCAACTATTTTGGGTTTTCAATTCAACGAGTGAGGAGTACGAGCTCAAATGGGGCGGTAAGATTAGGGATTTAAGGTTCAATGGAATTGAGATTTTATTTCTGACTTCCCACATGTGTGGGTAGTTGATGATTGGGTCACGTTGGACTTAGGGTGTGTTTGTTTTGGGTGAAAATCACTTCCGGAAATGCGCTTTGACCACGGAAATGAATTTCCGTTCCTATTTTCACTTCAAATGAATTCCGGAGAGAGAGAGAGAGAGAGAGAGAGAGAGAGAGAGGAAGAAGAGGCGAACCCCGAGCTCGAGTCCGCGCTGATCGCACACACCAGTCGATCTTGCGAGCTCCAGTCCGACGATTGCACTGGGCTGCTTGATCTCGCGAGCTCCAGTCCGACGATCGCACCGCGCCTATCGCACCTTCGATCTCGCCTCCGCGCGATCTCGCCTTCGACCCACCGATCTTCGACCCACCAATCTCTCTCTCTATGTGATTTTGATTTTTGTTGTTGTTGTGGTGGTGTGGTGGTGGTGTTTTGGTGGTTGTGGCTTTTGATTGCCAGAGTTTGCTGCCGTGGGTTGAATTGCCATGTGAAAAATTTGTAGGAAAATAGCATTTTCAACCATACAACCAAACACCAGAAAATATTTTTCACAACATTTTCTGAAATGCAACCAAACACTTAAAAAATATTTTCCTTTCCGGAAAATAGCATTTTCAGAAAATAAGTATTTTTCGGAAAATCACTTACATGAAAGAAACACAGCCTTAATTTGAGGTGGGAAGTTGACTGGGCATGGGGCTTATGACATGTAGGATTAGTTAATTATTATTTTAATAAAGAAGCTTGACAAGATGTCACTCCATTTGCCACGTATGAATTTCCTATTATTGAGACCAAAGTAGAAATAGTTTTCAATTTTTTGGGACTAAAATAGGTGCATCTAAAAAATAGAGACCAAGACAGGAATTGGCCCAGAATATAGGGACCAAAAGTGTTTTTTCCAATTTTAAAAGTTTTTGACCAAAATGGAATTTCATGCAAAGTTTAGTACAAAAATAATATTAAAAAAATGTTAAATTTTATTAACTGACCATGAGGTTCGGGCTAATGCAAACCAAATCTAAAACATTTCAAAATTGACCAATTTGGTCCTTAAAAGACAACTTGTCCCTAAAAGGACCAAACGCCGTTCCTAATTCTCTCTTCTCTCTCTCTCTCTCTCACCGGACCCTGGCCACTGATACACCCAGAAAAACCTCCAAGAACCCTCAAACAATCCTAGAGTACTAGAAAAACCAGCACAACAATAACCGAAAAAACCCAACCCTCTCTGAATCCATAAAAACAATACTAAAATCCCACAATGCCCCCCTGAAAATGCTACAAAAAAGCACAAAAAAATATCTTTCAAAACTAGGAAATCCCTTTGTAAACCACCATTGAAATCTCTTGAAAAACCCAATAGAGACCCCAAAAATCCCAACCAAACAATACACAGAAAATTAACACAAATAGAACCCAAGACACCCATTGTAAACCTCAAAAGAGAAACTAGAAAAATCCATGTCACACCTCGAGATTGGCGTCATAATCCCGTAAAGAACATTGCCCAAATCTGAAATGCAAAGCCCATGCCACGATCCATGACTCCTCCACAAAGACAACGAGAAAGTCCGTTGGCGGCAAGATTCAGATCTAAGCACCACCACCACCACCGTGTGGGTTCCGATGTGAGATAGAGAGAGGGATCAGAGTTAGTTGATGGCGTTACTAGCTTACGTGGTGGTGTTGCTAATGCCAGTTTCGTTGGTGGCCAAGGTTTGGTTAGAGAGAGAGAGGGAGAAGAGAGAGAGAAAGAGAGAGAATAGATAATAAGTAAGGGTCCGTTTGTTTCGGTTGAAAATGGATTCAGGAAAATAATTTACACCCTATCGTTTGTTTGGTTATGCATGGAAAATTTGATCAAACGGAAAATCATTTCTGTTGACTGTAAAATACCCACCCCACAAATGTAAATCATTTTACACTTTCATTTTACCTTCAAACCATTTCCATCCTCAGAAAATTTCTCTCCTCACTCACTCTCATCACTCACGCCATGCCCAAGCCAAAGGACAGAGAGAGCTATCACTGGTGAAGCCCAGATCCAGTCCTCGACCCACGGCCCCGCCGGTCTGATCGCACCGCTCAAACCCATCGCTGATCTGATCGCGCCGTCTCAGCTTCTTCGTCGTGCTCAAACCCACCTCCGATGAACCCAGCTAAACCCACCCCGATTTCACCACATCCCAGTCCCCGACCCACGGCCTCACCGTCGTGCCTGCAAGCCCTTTTGCCGGTGAAGGTAGTTTCTCATCTACTTCGCCTTCATCCTTTCTCTCACTGATCAGACCCATCCTTCTTCCACCCACGTCGTCGTTGCCTTAAATTTTTTTTTTTTTTTAAATTGTAAAATAACATTTTTGCTTGGGTTTTGGAGGATTGGTGGTTGGGGTGATTCATGGGTTTCAGTGGTGGTGGGTTGGGGGTGAGTTTAAGCGTTGATGGTTTCGATTAGGGGTGGTGGATCGTTGGCTATAGTGGTTTGTGGGTTTCAATGGTTTTGATATTGATTTCTGCCTTAATGGGTTTTGATTTTGATTAATGAGTTTTGATTTTGATTTTGATTTTGATTATGTGGTGGATGATGGCCGACTGGGTTTGGGAGCTGAGAAAATGTGAAAAATTTGTAGGAAAATAACATTTTCAGAACGTTACCAAACACCGAAAATCATTTTCTGGACTATTTTCCATTACAGAACCAAACACCCGGATTTCATTTTCCTTACGGAAAACAATTTCCCCTGAAATCATTTTACGCTCAGAATTGACTTTCCGTTGAACCAAACGCACCTTAAGAGCATTTGTATCCGGGGATGTAAAAAAATATCTCTTTTACCCTCTCAGAACCTACTTTATCTATTTTATCATCATATTTCACAACTCATGCAACATCTCAGATTTTATTTTTATATACAACCCATTAAAACAATATAAAATAAACCATCAAATAATATACAACTCACTTCTCTATCTTCTCTCCCATCTTTCTTCCTCTCTCTCTCCATCAAACCAACATAGCCTGCAATCACCACTAAATCCAGCAATCCCACCGTTGCCAACAACCACCTACCATTGAAACTCAGCCCAACTACCAAAAGCAAGCCATCAACACCACCATTGAAATACCACCAAATTGGAAAAAAAAAAAAAAAAAAAACACCACTGAACCAGCCAATTGAACCAACCACCAAACCACAATAACCCACAAACACCAGCCACCACCACCACAACATTGTTGCTCCATAAACCCTAAAAAATCAACAAAACTTCCAACCACCACTACTAAACATTCCAGGATCCATATCCACCACCGCATCACACCCACCACCGCCAATCACCCACTACAGCCACAAGAACACACATCAAAACCCCAAAATCCATTTTTGAAACAAACCCTAAAACTTGGAACGCAAATCTTTTCTTTCTTAAATCCTTAAACCCAAAAATCCCTAATCCTCAAACCTAAGCAAATCTAAAAGCACACATAATAGAAAAAGGGGAGAAGGGGGGGGGGGGGAGAGATTTTGAATCAAACAAAAAAATAAAATAAAAAATTTAAGAGGGAGAGAAGAAAGATTGGCGGCCACTAGTGGTGGGTTTGCTGTTATGCACCATTGCCAGTATTGGTGGTCATGGGTTCAACCCCCATGGCTAAGAGAGAGAGGGAGAGAGATGGTGAGAATAAAGGGAGACTCACTACTGTGATAGTGGTGGTGTTTGGTGGCGGTGAATGAAGGAGGCTTTGCTTTGAGAGCTTTGGTCATGGAGCTCTATGCATTTGAGAGTCAGAGAAGCAGAGAGCTACATTGGAGAGAAAAAAGGACTAGAAGGCATGATTGAAGAGAGAAAAAGATGATATATTTGTAATAAAATAATATATTTTGTTTTACATTCATTGCTATAGTACTGTATATTTGATAACTCACTGTTCATTGTAAAAAATATAGCAACACATGCCTAGGTAAACATGATTTTGGGTGTGCTGGTTGGTAAAATAGCAATTTGGGGGGTGGGGGGTGTTAGAGCATCTCCAACTGGTTATGCCATCTCATCTTATTTTACCATCCTAAAAAACTACTTTATCAATTATATAATACAATTTTACAATACTCCCAACATCCCAACTTTTATTTTCCTATTCTACTCATTAAAATAATATTTCAACACGATAAAATAATATATCCCACAATCACCATCATTTACAATACAACCTATTATTTATTCTTTCTCTCTTTCTTTCTGTTCAAGAACCACAATCACCACCATCGCTGCACTACACACACCTAACACCACCACCACCACCACCACCAGCAACCCATAATCTACCGTCAACACCCAAAAAAAAAAAAAAACCCAAGACCATCAACACCACCCTCTTCGACCATCAAGACCACAAAAAAAAAAAAAAACACAGCAACCCACGGTAAAAAACCAGACCCACGCCACTGCCGTCGAACCCTAACAAACCACCAATCACCACCACCACCACGCCACACGCCCACTGGAAAAATCCACTCTATCTAAACCCCATCGAAACGAAACCCACGCAATCAAAACCCGATCTCCATATATGTTGATCAAAACTCCGATCTCCACAGAACCCACCCGATCTCCTTCTGTCGATCAAAACCCCATCTAAACCCACCCAAAATCAAAACCCACCTCGCCACACCGATCTCCACGCACGACCAGCCACAACCCACACGCGCCACGATGAACTCCATGCAAAACCGCCCAAGCAGCTCCGGTGGCAAGTCTTGAACGAGAGAGGGAGTGAGTATAATCACACGGAGAGAGAGCAAAAGTGAGAGTGCTGAGAGAGAGTGAAGATAGAGTGCTGAATAAAAAACAATATTTATTTTTAGAATTGACCTATAGTACCATCTTACATTTAAAATGGTACTGTAGCACAATTGTAAATTTTTTTACTATTTTACAATTTGACAAGTCCGGCTGGAGCTCACTTTTAATGTCTTAATGCTAAAACATGTTGAAATATGGCATTTAGAAGTCTAGCTGCGGATGCTCTTACACTCCCAATGCTTATGCTCTAACGGTGTGGGGGGGGGGGGGGTAGGTTCTTTTTGGCATTTAGCATTATTTTTGGAACATTTTAGTAAGTTGTTAAGTTTGCAAAACTATTTAGCAAACTAGCATCTTGAGTCTCTAAAACTTGAGTTTAATATGGAAATTGAGCCTCTAAAACTCAAGTT
Organism: Quercus lobata; assembly: GCF_001633185.2. NCBI lineage: Eukaryota > Viridiplantae > Streptophyta > Magnoliopsida > Fagales > Fagaceae > Quercus > Quercus lobata. Next base: position 54,622,588 of record NC_044912.1, on the reverse strand, counting down.
GCAAGTGGTGGTAATCTGATGTGGAAGAAAAAATACATGTGGAACTCAAGTATCTAAACTCGAGTTCCAGCCATTCTTTGTCCAGTTGCTTTGTTTACTTCTTCTTCTTTTTTTATTTTTTATTTTTATTTTATTTTTCCATTTGCACATACACAATTTCTTTTGCCAAATAAGGGTCTGTTTGGATACTGTTTATTACTAAATATTGAAAACTTATTGTTGAAAACACTGTAGCAAAATAATTTTTAAATGATGAATAGTATTCGTGGGTCCCATGAACAGTTTTTAAATGATGAAAAATTTGTGTTTTTCCATACAGTTGGGTTCCATGAATAGTGCACGGGACCCAGCTGCTGAACGCAAACGCCAGATGTGATAAGTTTGGAACTCAATCCAAACTCACACTAAGTGTGTGTTTGGTTTCAAATTAAAAAGCCAGTTTATTTTACATTCAGCTTATTTTTGTTACTATTCATGACCCTATTGCACTTTTTAGTATTATTCATGGGTCCCACTGTACTATTTCAAATAACTTTTACCTTTATCTATAGTACTTTCAGCAAAAAAATTTCAGTTTCAGCAAAATAAGCGGATCCCAAACAGACCCTAAATGTGTTACTTTTTTGTTTTATTTAACGAGAACATAATTGGATGATTGCTTTTTTGTTTGTCAATTTTTTGTTTTAATTGGGCATCATTTTTTAACAAGAATATATGAGTAAATTTGAGTCCAAATCTTCTATCTCATCAAGTGTGCTTCACTTCATGCTCCACAAATAAAATTTGGACAGCTAGCGTCTCTCATTAAATGAGATAACTCTGACTTTAACACTCACGTTACTGAGACGTTAATGTTAAAATCCCTTTCTTTTTTTTCTTCCGCAGCTTTTATTTCTTCTCTCTGTTTCCGGCTTTTGGTTTCTTTTTTTTTTCTCTTCTCCATATGGTTTGAGTCAACAAGAACTCTTTTGAGTTTTTTCTCTTGCTGTAGCTTTTGTTTTTGATTTGGACTCTTCCCTCTATTGTCTCATTATATTCCTTTCTCCCAAAGTGTTTCCGAATTTTGCTTTTGTTTTTGTATGCCACAGAGGTTCCTTTTGTCCTATAGGTGCAGATTTGTTTCAACTTTTGAGAGATTCCTGCTGAAACAAGCAACCTTCAAGGCTTTCAAGGTTTCTTTTTTTTTTTCACTTCTCTATGTGGTTGACGTCTCAAGTGTTCATCTTCATCCTCACTTCGCCTCGGTTACAGACACATCCTCACTTCATCTTCAAGTGTTCATCTGCTTCTATTGGTTTCTACAAAGTGACTTATCTATGGTGATAATGGTGTTTGATTTTTGTTCCATTATGAAACATGTGGAAAGAAAAACGTTTTTGGACGATGTAAAGGTTGTAGTCAATAAATAATTGGGGTTGTTGGATTTTGTATTTTACATGTTTGTTGAAATTCTTAAATGAGTGACTGGGACGAGAAGCTCCTCCATAGAAGCTTTCTTGTATATATCTTATTGTAGAGATTACAATTTGATTTGAATATATGGATAACATTTTATTTAAATTCCAGATTTCATTATTTTATCAAACTCTATTTGATAAGGACTGACTGGATTAATGGATATCTGCTAAGAATGCTTAGACTGATATGTTTTGGTTTTGTGTTTCAATTGAGATAAGGTCGGGTATGTCTCAATAGATTTTTTTTTTTTTTTTGAGATGAAACCGGACCTATTTTGTAGGAACAAAACATTATATGCAAGAAAAACAATTTCTACAGAAACAAAAACAGGGGAACCATACCAATTCTGCAGAAACAGAAACATTGTTTTCTGCTTGAAGTTGTACACATCCCTTGATGATGGTGAATGTTGGGTGCACTGCACCATGGTCCACCCCACACTTTGTCTTAGCTCATTAAATGAGCTTGTTGAAGAATTGGCAAGAAGTCAGCAAAGCAAATTGAACTTGCTAGAGAAGCTTGTCCGAAAGAGAAGAATTGAGTTCATCTTTTCCTCTATAATTATGTACAAAAGTCCAGCAACATTTATAAAGGGATGTACAAAAGTCAAGCCACATAAATGAATATGTGATGTTAAACTTGTGGGACACGTTGGAAGGAAGAAAGAAAAGAAAGAAGCAAAAGGCAAGGGTCATTCGGCTAAGGGAGAGCTGAATAAAAGAAATTGGTTGAAGCAAAGTCAAGATAAGTTGGCTTGCATTTATTGTGACTTGATGTGAAGAGTGTGAAAGGGAGAAAAGAAGGAAAAGATGAAGAAATAAAAGGAGAGGCCATTCGGCCATTTGAAGGGGTGAAGAGTGAAAGAGTGAAGTCCCAAAAGTCAGAAACACTTTGGGAGAAAGGAATATAATGAGACAATAGAGGGAAGAGTCCAAATCAAAAACAAAAGCTGCAGCAAGAGACAAAACTCAAAAGAGTTCTTGTTGACCTCAAACCACATGGAGAAGAGAAAAAAAAGAAACCAAAAGTCGGAAACAGAGAGAAGAAATAAAAGCTGTGGAAGAAAAAAAGAAAGGGATTTTAACGTTAACGTCTCAGTAACGTGAGTGTTAAAGTCAGAGTTATCTCATTTAATGAGAGAGGATAACTGTCCAAATTTTATTGGTGGAATATGAAATGGAGCACACTTGATGAGACAAAAGATTTGGACTCAGTAAATTTATGCAAACTCATTTTTTCTATCCTTTCACTTTGTTCGGGGGCCTTTTTCGAATGCCCAGCCACGTGTGGTCCGTTGAAGGGATAATCTTACTAGGCCCGAGTTTTTTTTAGGGAGTTGCGTCTGGAACTCAACATTGGGCCATGTGGTCCAACAGCTACCGGCTTATTTTTTAAGCCTATAAAATCATTAAAGCCAAAGTCTAAGAATCGCGATAATGGTTGAGTAAATATGTAATATGTGTTTGATATGATAGCTTTGATTAGTAGTTATAATAACAGTTGAAATAAAGTAGTATTTATTTAGAGGTAAAGTAATCATGTACTCAATGATGTAATTTTAAAGATAAGGAAGTAAAGTCACTTATCTTTGTATGGTTTATAGCCCAGCTGTGTAGCATCAGTGAGCTGATAGGATTCTAGTGGTAAATGCTAGTTTATCATGCATTTAAATGAATTTAAACCTTGGTTAATAGTTGTAATAGCAATTGGAATAAAGTAATATGTATTTAAATGTGAAGTAATCATATACTCAATAATATAAATTTAAAGATAAGGAAGCAAGGTCACTTATCTCTGATGGTTTGCAGCACAGCTGTACAGCTTCTGTGAGCTGATGGGATTCCAGCAGAATGACCCCAGTGGTAGAGAGGCAGTTTGTCATGATAACTTCGAGATTGAGGGGGAAAAATGGGTGCAACTGGAGGGAGAGAGAGTATGTCCAGCTGTGTGTAGGGGCTGGTTAAGCTTGCCCCTCTTATCATGCACTTAAATGAGTTTCCCATTTGACAATGCTCTTTTAATTGTTGTGAAGTTATGAATAAAGTTGCCTTCCATGAGAAGGGCTTTTGTATGGAGTATATGTGCCTTCTAAGAGAAGGGCTTTATGTAAGAAGCAGTTGTGCCTTCGAAGAGAAGGATTTTTGTAAGAAGTAGTTGTGCCTTCTAAGAGAAGGGCTTTGATAGAAGATCTTGGTGCCTTCTAGGAGAAGGGCTTTAGTAATAGAAGTTCATGCCTTCCATGAGAAGGTCTTTTGTATGGAGTATATGTGCCTTCTAAGAGAAGGGTTTTATGTAAGAAGTAGTTGTGCCTTCTAAGAGAAGAGCTTTGACATGAACTTTTGGTGCCTTCTAGGAGAAGGGCTTTAGTAGTAGAAGTTCATGTCTTCTATGAGAAGGGCTTTTAGTATGAGTGTTTGGCATATCTTGAGAAGTGTGGAGATGGTAAAAGATATAGATGCTTTGTCGAATGTAGCATTTGTAATATGTATGATATAGGAAGTATGAGAAATATGGAGGTTAGAGGTAGTAAAATGTGAGATTATAACTGCTAGAGAAGTTGTAGAGATTGCTTTCCAAGAGGAAAGATTTTGTAAGAGAAGAGTATGGAGATGTGTTTAGATATTTGGAGATAGGTGCAATAAGATAGACGTATTTTCTGGATATGGAGAGTGAGAGAATGAGTATAAGAGAGTAATGATGTAGTAATGTGTTTAGCAAAGCTGCTGGGATGTATGAGAGTTTATGAAGGCATTTATGAGCTAAGGGCTGAAGAGTTTAATTCCTAATTTGGAAACTAAAAACTCAGAAGCTCAGTAGTTTATTAAGAGCTTCAGAAGATAATTCAAGGGAGAAAGAATAGGGAAGCTTATGAGAGAGTTCTCCATTGGTGTCCCCCCTTTGAGGTGTTGATGAAGGGTTCCATTTAGCTGAGTTTAAAGGGGCATTTTAGCAAATAATATCAGCCAAAATCTGTCCCAAATAGTAATAAATTTTCAGAGAATCCATCTTAAGATTTGGCCAAAAATGGTATGTTTAGCTTTAAGATATTCTTGCTATTTCGGGTAAGAGTTGCTGGGGAAAAAGTAACAGAAAAGGAAGGTATTTTAGCAAGAGAAAGGTAGTTTCAATAGTTGGCTTTGGTTTTAGCCAAATGTGGAAAAATTAGTAATGCTTAGGCTGTTGGGTCAGCTGTCACCGCTGTTCTGAAAAGGCTGTTCCAGTTGTCAAGAAAAGCTGTAACAACTATCACGAAAAAGCTGTCCCAGCTGTCAGGAAAAGCTGTTTGCTTTGGGCAGAAGCCAATGAGGTTAGATGGGTGCTTTCAGACTGCTGGAAAGGACATTCAGCATTTATTGGGTGGATTTGGCTAAAAAATGGTAAGATCTCTTTGAAGGGTATCTTGCTATTTTGGGTATAACAGCTGGTTGCTGGGATTTTAGCATTAAATGGCTGATGATATCACTTCTAGCCAGGTGTCAAGTGCTGAATGCATTGCTGGGGTTCAGCTGGAAATGTTTCCTTTTCGGGTGTTTGTGTTTTTGGTGCAAGGTTCCATCACAACACATTTCTAGCAAGTAATAGAAGGATTGGTTGAAGGCTAAGGAAGCTTTAGAGATTTGGTCAAGGTCCCATTGTGTTGTGACATAATCTTGGTGAGCAAGAAGGGTATTTAATGCTCTATTTTGGCAGCTGGCAGAGACATATATGGTCTGATTGTGGCAGACAGTAGCTGGGTATAAAAGATATCATGAATATTTTGCATACAATTGGAGATAAAAGATAGCCAATCAGATTAAGCCATGTGTTTGAGTTGGATTTTAGCTGAAAGTAGTAATGAGATTTATGTAGAATAATATAATGAAGTTTCTAAATTTGTATAGCAACAGCTGGGGATTGAATGAACAGTTACCCAGTAGTTAGATGGCTGGAGATATTGAGCATTTGTCACATGATGAATATTAAGTTTTAGGAAAAGAGTAATGGAGAATTTTATCATTTAAAGTGCTATGTGATAAGAGATACTTACCATATGTTACCCGCTACACACGGATTCGTCAAAGTTTAGGGAGTTAGAGAAGACACGCCAAGTAACATGTTTCTTTTATCAACTTTAAACCGCTGGAGCTTTACTGAACATACCTCTTGGCCCTCCAAACCACGACTTCCAAAGTTTCCCCAAAGAGACTTATGAGCTTGGGTTATAAGCCGAAGATGAGATGACGTACCTTGGGTTTTGTTGTCATTTTGTGTAAATATGGGCTCTTGTTGAAGAAGCCGCTTGCCATGAGTGTAAGAGAGGTAATATGGGTCATGAGCTTTGATTCATTGCTTAAACCCAATCCATATGTTGATGTTGATAATGTCATGGGATTATGATCCCAATTGATGAAGAGGAAATGTGGACCATGAATCCGCCTCTTGAAGTAAGGATCTTGCGGGCCATGTGAGCCCAATCCATGTAGTTGAATGAGATATGAGCTTATTTTAGGCTTTAAATAGATTTACCCAAAAATCAATAATATATTGATGTGGCATGGGGTGCCAATGAAGTAATGCCACGTGGGCCGAAAAAACAGTCCTCAACACACTTTTCACTCCAACCAAATAAAAATGAAGGGAATTAAAATCTTTGAGTCCTTGTCTCGTTTTCTATCGGAAAATTATTGTGTACTCTCGGAGTACCATAAATGCGTACCCCCTTAACCCCAAAAATATTTCTCAACATATATCCTCTCAACCCCTTCGGCTTATCTCTTTCTTTCTAAATTGTTTGAGTTTAGAAAATTGTGATGGACAGGGGCGGAGCCAAGACTTGAAGTTAGGGGGGCAAAAGTATAAACAAAAAAAATTGAAACTCTAAATAAATATTCATTTTATAAATCATCAATAAAGAAAAATATACAAAATTATTGTTTTTTAAGATATTACAATGCAATTATTTATGAAAATAAGACATTAAATTTTCCTCAACATTAGTAGTAGGTAATGTTGCACTACTATTATTAGCTTCTAAATCATTTGAAGGTTTTTTTTTTTGAAAAAATCAAATATGGTAGTGAACTTTTTCATAATTTACAAATAAAATATAATTTGAAATTATCATGTTATTATATGATTAATAATCTATAATCATTTCACACAATAAACAAATACCATGCACACAAACAAGTAGTCAACAAATAACCAACAAATTTTAAAGTGATAAATAATCACTTTAATTATTTACCTGAAAAAAAAAATCTTTAAAATTTTTTAAAAGACACTAATAGACAACAACACTACCAAACAAAACTACAAATTTACACTGAAGTACACAGAACTGTCCGAACATCACATGGACATTGTGTTGTTTTACATAGTTTACAGTTGTTAATCACTATACTAGAGACAAGACACCACCTGACCACCATTTATTATAAATATATATATATATATATATATATATATATATATATATATATATTTATATAACTTTGGCCTTATTAAAGATTGAAAGAGAAAGATCAAAGATGGACAAGTCAGACTCTACCTCTCTCTCTCTGGGGGAATTTGCAGGCTAGTGCAGTAGGAAGAAAAAATATAATAAGTTAACGCATGTTTGTAAGGATTTTGGAAAATAGCATCTCGAGTTTTAAAAACTCGAGATCAATGACGAAAATCGACGCTTTCAAACTCGAGTTCTACTGCTGTCGTGTACAAATTTAGCCACATAGATCTTGAGTTTATAAGACTCGAGTTTTAAAAACCAAAACCGAGTCTTACAAACTCGATTTTTGTCGAACTTGAAGAAAAACAAAACCTGAAGAACGCAAGGCCGAAGAAGACGATCTGGTTGGAGAAGAAGGAAGAAGAACAGAGTGATCTGGTGCTGGTGGACGATCTGATCTTCAGCGACTAGGTTCTTCTCCGTGTTTTCCTTTTCCTTTGCTTTGGATTTTTGATTAATTGATTCCGAGTTTCTAAAATCTAAGGTTTTTTTTTTGTTTTTTTTTTTTCCTTTGTCTCGGTCTCGCCCTCTCTGCTTCAGTGGCTTCATCAATCATCAGGTATTGAACTTAACCTTTTTCCCTTTGCTTTTGATTTTCATTACTTGATTCTGAATTTCTAAAATCTGGGTTTTTTTTCTTTGGTCTTGGTCTCGCCCTCTCGGGCCGTCCTCTGTACTCTATTTTTTCTTTTTCTCCATGGATCCGTTTGTCTTCATGCATGTACCCACTGGAACTCGAGTCTCTAAGACTCGAGTTCTACGTGGAATTTTTGTCCACCTCACTAAGTCAGAAGTCTGGAACTCGAGTTTTTAAAACTTGATTTGCTATTGAACTCAAATTTTAAAAACTCGAGATGCTAGTTTTCCACCTTCTTTCTTGGCTGGTCACTTAACAAAATTCTTCTAATAATAAAGTTAAATGGAAAAAAAATTCCTCTCTCTCTTTGACTCTTTTTTTCTAGTCTTCTTCTATTTTCGGATGTGGTGGAGTCTCTCAGCTCTGCTTCTCTTTCAATTTTCTTCACAACACTGTCAACACATATGTTTAAATCTAAGTTAATCAACCAACTAACCAAGCATTAGAGATTTAGATATGAGAGAGGGATAAAATGTTCCCAAGGTTTGGGCCTTTGGGCGGTGCTGATTACTGCGGTGGACTAGTGGTGGCTGATGGTGTCAGGCATGGTGCACTATTCTGCCTTTGCTTCTGCTACATTGCTGTTCTGCTGCAATGACGCTGCCCAAGTCCTCAGTTTTGAGGTCTTCACTCTTCTGCCGTAAGTTAGGTTTTAGGTTTTCTTTTCTTTTCTTGCTTGTGTTTATTTGTTTTGGGTTGTTGTTGGGATAATATTTATAGCTTTTAAAAATATCAATAATATTGTTGAGGAAACAAATTGCTAAAAATAATAGATTATATATAGTAAAAATTTTAAAAAAAAATTTGGGGCGTCCAACAATAGCTCCGTCCCTGGTGATGGATAATCCAACCTTCAATGAAGACGACGGCGGACGAAATTCTTCAGCTTTGTCTTCTTTTTAAAAAATCAATCTGTATCCGATAGCTTGATTTGTGAAGATACAAGAATGTCACATTCTCCTTCTTCCATACCATCAATTTTTCCGGCAAACAATTCTGGGTCTGGTGGTTCAGCATCTAATGAAACGGTTCCACAATACCCTCATTCCATATCATCAATCTTCCCACCAAACAAGTCTACTGGGAGTTCAGAATCCAATGAAAGACACCCACAACCACAATTCTCTGATTCCATATCATCAATCTTCCCACCAAACAAGCCGAGTTCACCAGATGACGCGTCAAACAATTTGGACTCTGATTTTCACATGCTCGCTGTGATCCAATCTGGAAACCCAATTGCCATTGACGACCACCACCACCACCACCAACGTCGAGCTGACTCGTACCGAGGTGAGTCGGCCCCAAGATGGTCGTCAATGTTACAAGAACCAACAAGCAGTGGAATTCAAATTCAACCACCATCTTCAAGTACGTACGTACATCAAAAACTGGTAGTTAGGGTTTCCAACTAAATAAATATGATTCAGTACAACACATACCACGGTAGTAATAATTGACTTGAATGTCAATGTATGATAAATAACTATAAGGCCTCCAACTAAAATAGTGATTCAATTAATACTGCACATACAAATACAATAGTGGTGTGTATTCACTATATATTCAGCACTGCACATAGCAGTGATTCAGTACAACACGGAGCACATGACATGACATGACATGAGTAATATATAATTGACTTCAATATATATATGATTCCAGATCTTACTCGGACTCCTGCATAGATAATAAACACTGATTAGCTTTAATTAGCACACGTATCATATATATGCATGATACTAATACCACTAATAAATTTGGTTTCCAAAAATGGGGTCACAATTAATGTGGGGTCACTGCATTAAATCCCCTAATCACAGTATGATGATGATGTTCAGCAGAGTGACATGATAGTCCATGCACATGGGAAATAAATATGAATATGTATATATTTTTTGGCTTTTACTGACAAAATTTAGTTCTAGATTCTACTAATGGATCGGATCCCACTGTGGTAGCCCATGAAAACAAGTCCATACGCCCCTTTTTTTCCCGTGGAAGTGGTGCTGCGCTGGGCTGCAAATTGTAATTGGGATCGTACTTTGTTTAGGCTGAAAAGGGACAAACCTCATTTTTGTGGTTAGTTGTCGCGACTTGCGTGCAACAATGCAATAAATCTCCACAGTTATTGGTTTTTGGGGAGTGAAATCTTCAACTAACCCATGCAAAATTCAATATTATGGTTGACACTTTGTCCCCTATAACCCTTTCGGATCTTTTATTATTATTATTATTATTATTATTTTTTTTTTTAAACTCGGGTTTGAAAAACTACTCCCTCCGTCCCACTTTGTTTGTCCTGTTTGAAAATTCAAAATTTTTAAGGGAACATCATTTATTGTCTTGTCTACCTTTTAAAAATGTATAAGTTTTCAAAACTACCCTTCAATAAATTTATCAAAAAACTGAATTAGTAAATTAATAAGGGTATAATAGGAACATTAGTAAATTAATGACTTTTATTTTTAGAAACAGGACAATATTTTGGGACATCCTAAAATGGAATAGAGGACAAACAAAGTGGGACGGAGGGAGTATTACATAAATATTTTACTCTTCTTCTTAAAATATGAGGAGGTATCGACTGATTCAACTCACAATAATTATAAACAATCGTGTAAAACATTGTATATTTCTAATAAAGTTACTAATTCCTTTTATTGGGATAATCATTGTTATAATAAGAAAATAGAAGTTAATCCACAAAATCAATGAACCCCATTATTATTTTATAATCATTCTCATATGTCAATGTGTTGGTGTTTGTGTATATGTGCAGGAGGAAGTCCTCCATTAGGCGACTTGACACAAGAGGATACCGATACCCATTACTCTCAAACAGTCTCCAACATCCTCCAAACACAGCCCCGATGGGCTACTGACTCATCCACCTACAACCCTTATTCCAACCAATCAGCTTTTGCCACGTGGACAATCCGTGATGAAAATTCACCAAAATTAAGGGATGGTGATGTTGCCACTCGGTTCAAAAAGTATACTGAGAGTTCAGAATCCAACGAAAGACACCCACAACCACAATTCTCTAATTCCATATCATCAATCTTCCCACCAAACAAGTCTACTGAGAGTTCAGAACTATCAGACACATCTACCAATGAACAATTGCAACAGGTTGTACTTGATTATCCAAATGGATGTAAAACTTTGGTACAGTATATTAGATTCCTCAATTGAATTCGAACGCCTGGTTGCATTGAATTTCTTGTCCTTGGAAAAGATAACTCAATTTGTGTTTTATTAATTGATGCAACCCAGGGCCAAAATGGCCCAATACCACGAATTTTTGAAATATTTTGTAAAAAAACACTGTTTCGGAACTATATAGGAAAATACCACTTTTTATGGAACTCGAGTTTCTTAAACTCGAGTTCCTAGGAATTTTGCCACCATGGCGTTGCTGAGGTGGAAATTGGGCCATTAAAAAATGCCTTTTTTTTTTTTTTTTTTTTTTTCTAAGGTACTCGAGCTTGGTGAGTTCGAGTACGTTGTAAAGAACTCGAGTTTAATAAACTCGAGTTCCTTGGTACTCCGGCTTGGTGAGCTCAAGTACCTTGTAAGGAACTCGAGTTTAATAAACTCGAGTTCCTTATAACTTTTTTTTTTTTTTGGTTGTTGGGATTATTGACAAATAAACATAAACATAAAAATAAGTAGCTTTTTTTTTATGTTTTTATTTATTTAAATAGAAGCATTGTAAAATATAGAGATTTTAATTTCAAAATATGAATTTAATTTCTACATTAAGTAAAACTGTTCATTGTTTTCTCATAAAATTTTTCGCGGGGGCGTTGCCTCCGGACCCCCAAGAGGCTTGTCCATGAGCGCTCCGGCTTGGGCCTGTCGGCCCAAGCCTCCGCTCCATGGACTAAGCCTCCAAAAATCTCCCATTAAAAACCACACAATATTATTTGAGTCGGGTCGGGTCGTTAACATGAATCAAATGATACCCTTAAAGTGTGGATGAAATGTTTTATAATGCTTAAATTTATAAAAGATACTAGTGAAAGTTCCATGTGTTGCATGGCTTTAATCCTAAATTTTCTTTATATTTTTTTTGAGAAATTATAACTAAATGAGTTATTATTACATAATTTTAGAATTATTTTCTAACTATATATAAGACAACTGATGATTATGTACATTCAACTTTTAAAAATCTAAAGATTAACTGTTCATTAGTTTTGACTAAGTTTATATGAAATCATTCATATGCTTTGGTTGGACAATGTCCTCTGCTTTGTAATGTAGGAAACACCTTAGGAAGTGAAATGCCTCCAGTTAGATATGTTGATGTTTCCAATATTTGTGTAATTTGAAATGTTAAACACATAACACATACAGACTCATCCAAACCACACAGACCAACCACTCTTTCACAAAAAAACCATATGGCTCCTAAAGTAAGGACTTGCCACGTGAATACACAGATATGCAACCCTTTGTAATGCACCGTTTTCAAGGATGCAGAGCATCCCTGTAAAGTTTATGCATCAATTTTGAGGGTGAGCTGTCCACCATTACTACACTGATGTTCGTAATGCTGCATGTGCTGCTCAACAATTTGGTACGTTCTTTGGTTTTCCATTGAGCTTACACGATTTTCTTCATTCAACGATTTTGAATTTTTCAACAAATTCAGATGATCAATACATTAGTACACAGTTTTCCATTTAATTTTCACGATTTTGTACATTTAACGAATTCAAACTTTTCAACAAATTCAGACTATCTATACATCTAATTTACACAATTTTATTTTGTACTTTCAAGATTTTATACAATCAACGAAATCAAATTCGAACGATCTGTACATCTAAATTTTGTTTTTTACAAATTCGAATGATCTGTACATCTAATGTACACAATAACTAAATGAATTTTCACGATTTTGTACTTTCAACGAAATCAAATTTCTCAACAAGTCCAGAATATTTGTACATCTATACATCTATTCAAATCTGCTTACTACATTCATAAAATTTGTTTTCTGCATTAATTAAAACTATTCATTGTTTTCTTATAAAAATTGTTCACTGTTTTCTACATAAACTATTTCTAGGATTTTGCATAAAATTATTTTCTATTCAGCATTATTTAAAAAATTGTTCACTCTCTTTTCTGCATAAATTATTTTATGTTCACTGCATAAATTGTTCATTGTTCATTGTTCATTGTTTTCTCATAAAACACCTAGTGAAATCATGTTTTCTAAATTTAAACGCCAAATCTAAATGCTTTTTCTTGTTTGAATTTCACAATAATCGAATCTATTTTTCTGCATTGATAAAATCTGTTTCAACATTAATATAATTTGCTCTCTGCACATCATGTTTACTGCATATTCAAATCTGCTTACTGCATTCATAAAATCTTTTTGAGGGGGAGAGAGTACAAAAGTCTTTTTGAGGGAGAGGGAAGGCTATTACAAAAGGCTTTCTAAAACTTGGAACTTAAACGCTTAGAATCTTAGAAACTTAGAAACTTGTCTTCTGTCTTTGTAGTCCGTCTCTTTTATAGGTGAAATGAACCATGGTAAAGTAGGTAAATTTAACTCAAGTTAATCTGTCGGTGGTATGGAAATTAGTACTGATGAGTAGTAGTCTGTTTGCGTCTGTCTGGGAATCTTTCAGATCTCGGGAATCTATCAGATCTCTTTTTACGCATGCTAGTAAACAGTAGTAACTTTTGAACACATGTCTGTATCTGTCTGAACTGTCTATATCTGTCTGGACTGTCTTGATTTGTCTGGAAGCTATTCACACATGCTGGTGAATAGTAATCTGTCATGGATGCCATCTTCGGTGGTTCTACCCAAGCCATTAAAGATGCAATGGCTGTCCTGAATCAAGAAATTATGTTACTGTGGTAGTCAATGTTGATGTGAATTTGAATTGGTTCAGAACCTTAGGAACAAATACAACGAGTCCATGGCTTAGGTGATTATCTTGTTTTGTGTTTCATTCTCTTTTCCCTTTGCATACAAATTTCATTCTAGATATGATTCACATTTATTTGTTCATTCTAATGATTTCTACCTTTATATAAACTACAAAATGAAAATTCTTTGTTTGGGTTCTTGATTTTGAATAAACAGAGTAATATCAATAACATTCTGGTGAATGATCATTATTGACAACTACCCTCTAGGAAGCTGTTTTATATTCAGGTATTTGTTATTTTGTTAGCTTTAACACATTATTAAATAATTTACGCAAAAAAGAGAGTAAACAATTTTTTAAATAATGCTGAACAGAAAATAATTTTATGCAGAATACTAGAAATAGTTTATGCAGAAAACAGATTTTATGAATGCAATAAGCAGATTCGAATATACAGTAAACATGATGTGCAGAGAGGAAATTTTATTAATGTAGAAACATATTTTATCAATGCAGAGAAAAAGAGATTCGATTATTGTGAAATTCAAACATGAAAAAACATTCAAATTTGGCTTTTAAATTTAGAAATCACGATTTCACTAGGTGTTTTATGAGAAAACAATGAAAAGTTTTTAAATAGTGAATAGAAAATAATTTACGCAGAAAAGAGAGTGAACAACTTGTTATAAAGTTTACACAGTAAGTTGTTATTAATTCTTATCTGGACCTATTAGTGACATTATATTTTTCCCTACCATTAACAACTTGTCATGCAGACTTATTGTGAAATTTTTGAAAAAATATTGTGTCCATAACTTGCATAAAGAGAGGTAATTAAAACATATATATCTTGTCTTTTTTGGTAATTTACAAATCAAACCGCCACTTTTATAAGTATTAGCCAAACACTCAACTTTGTCAAAAAGCATTTTTTGATAGTTTTTACCAAACATGCTACTTTAAAAAAAAAAAACTCAGTTTCATATTTTACTTTTTAAAACTTCCACTTTTTCCAAAAGAACTGTTTGAAAAAGCTGAACCAAACTCACCTTAGTAGAACTAATAGATTGTGGGTTTTTTTTTAGTTGCAACTTACGAATATGCAAGTAACAATAATATGCAAGTATTATAAAAGATTTAATTGCTGGAGTTCAAATCATCTCCTTCATTAATAAATAAGGAGTTATAAAAAAAATTAGAAAGGTTTTTTTATTGATAATCTTAATTAAAGATATTATATATAAGGACAAATATACAAAATTATGCATGTGTATATTATAATAATCATTCATTTAGTTAGAAAATAATTCTAAAATTATGTAATAATAACTCATTTAGTTATAATTTCTCAAAAATATATATAAAGAAAACTTAGGATTAAAGCCATGCAACGCATGGAACTTTCACTAGTATCTTTTATAAATTTAAGCATTATAAAACATTTCATCCACACTTTAAGGGTATCATTTGATTCATGTTGACGACCTGACCCGACTCAAATAATATTGTGTGGTTTTTAATGGGAGATTTTTGGAGGCCTAGTCCATGGAGCGGAGGCTTGGGCCGACAGGCCCAAGCCGGAGCGCTCATGGACAAGCCTCTTGGGGGTCCGGAGGCAACGCCCCCGGGAAAAATTTTATGAGAAAACAATGAATAGTTTTACTTAATGTAGAAATTAAATTATATTTTGAAATTAAAATCTCTATATTTTACAATGCTTCTATTTAAATAAATAAAAACATAAAAAAAAGCTACTTATTTTTATGTTTATGTTTATTTGTCAATAATCCCAACAACCAAAAAAAAAAAAAAAAAGTTATAAGGAACTCGAGTTTATTAAACTCGAGTTCCTTACAAGGTACTCGAGCTCACCAAGCTGGAGTACCTTAGAAAAAAAAAAAAAAAAAAAAAAGCATTTTTTAATGGCCCAATTTCCACCTCAGCAGCGCCACGGTAGCAAAATTCCTAGGAACTCGAGTTTAAGAAACTCGAGTTCCATAAAATGTGGTATTTTCCTATATAGTTCCGAAACAGTGTTTTTTTACAAAATATTTCAAAAATTCGTGGTATTGGGCCATTTTGGCCTGCAACCCAGTGTTTGAATTTAATTGGGGAATGTACTGCAAAATCTAAGGTATTGTACCTAAGTTTTGCCCTTTCCAAATAACTAGATATCTTACTATATGGGCTAATTAGTGAACTGTAAACTGTATACTGTCTGACAGAAATATGCCATTACATTTCATAGGATTCCTACTGCCACATTTTCAATAAGAAGATGTATGTTGTTTTTTCCATTTTGGATTAAGCTAATTAACATTCATTCACGGAAATATGATTCCTAGTGCCACATTTCAATTAGATGTTGTCATTTTTTCAATTAAGCTAATTAACATTTTTTGTTTTAATAATCTGCAGAATAACAGGAAAAGAAAACAGCATTCTTCTTCTGGAGCTGCTAACAGCACTGGTACAGGAAATACTGTGGGGCCCTCACCTAGTTCTCCAGCATCAACCCACACACCTGGTGATGGAATAACAACAGCAAGTAGTATGCAGCATGTCAACAGTGTGCCCAAAAGCTTGATGTTGTATGGTCCCGAGGGGATGGGAGGCCTTGCATCATCTTCTAATCTGCTGGTATGTCAATAGTCAGCTTATGGTTGAACATCGGCAGAGACATCATGAATTTAATTCATCAATTGTTGTTAAAGAATATGATCGATATTGCACATTGACCTGCTAATGTATTAGTAACTTATCATTTATTGTTTCCCAATAAATGTATGCAACACATGGAGTCAGTTGTTTGGGGGATGTATTGAACACTCATTTAAAAATATGGACTTGTGCATTGAGCTTGTAGGGATATATCTTCCTTTTAGATGCTGTAACGTTAAAGCTAAATAGATTGGAATATTACTATGGTTCTGAAACATCATTTCTAACTTTCAGGAAGACACGGAACGATTTGGAGATGTTAGTGCATTAGATGATAATGTGGAATCGTTGCTGTGTCATGAAGGAGGTGATGGAGGGAACTTATATGGAGCGTTGAAACAAAGTCCTACTGAGAACCAAAAGGAGTCTTCCAAAGGTAACCCTATGATCATTTTGCATCTATGAAGATCGACAATTTATTTGTTCTTCAACATACTATTTCTACAATCTCCATTTCAGGTTTCACCTTCAGTGAAGTTGGTTGCATACGGACAAGAAACAGCAAAGTTACTTGCTGTCATTTTTCATCAGATGGGAAGTTGCTAGCTAGTACTGGACACGACAAGAAGGTATATATCCTCTTAGAGTAATGAGAAAATGCCATATTTTGAGGAACATGTTTGTTTGTGTGGTATATCTCCTTACTAATACGTATTCATAACAATATTTAGTTGTTTAAAAATTATGTTTTCCGCCTGACTTTTTTTCACATTCAATTTAGTAACGAATTGTATCACTCCTGTAACCTCTCTTTTTTCAAGCAGGGTGGCGTGATCTACTGACCTCAGACTTTGAGGTCACATGGGAAGAACTACTTTACGCCATTAAACCAACATGGCTTTGGTTATGATGGCTACATGATTGTGTTGTGATAATGATTTTATTGTTTTAGAATTTTTTCTCTAACATTGTTGACGTAAGTGTGATGGAAATCTTTGATAATGCTTTACTTATGAAATTTATACATTTTGTTCTACAATCTAGTTCATTTACATTTTTCACATCAAGACCAAGTAATTAATGGAAGGTAATTTTTTGTATGTATTAGGTTGTCCTCTGGAACATGGACACCTTGCAAACAGAGAGCACTCCTGAAGAACACAAATTAGTGATTACAGATGTTCGTTTTAGGCCGAATTCATCTCAGTTGGCAACAGCTTCAGTTGACAAATCTGTGCGATTATGGGATGCAGCCAATGTAAGTGCATTCTTCCTCTTTCTAAAATCTTGGGTGTTAGTTAAATTTATGAAGTTAAGACTACCCAAGAATGATTTTCATCATTCTAGACTTTGGAGGCATTGTTTCCCTTATGCTTCATGAGATGCATTCATTAAATTTTATATTCCTGTATTACTATACTGCCAAGATTAACTTAATTCAGATACTGTGGCAGCCAAATTACTGTGTGCAAGCATATACTGTACACAATTCAGCAGTGATGTCCCTTGATTTTCACCCTAAGAAGACTGATCTATTCTGTTTCTGTGACAATGACAATGAAATTCGCTATTGGAATATCAATCCTTTTTCCTGTACTCATATTTCTAAGGTTGGTTCTTTCTTTCTGCTTTTAGTCTTGGTCCGTCTTTCAATTACTAAAGCTGCAATGAACTATTAATTCTAATCTTCTTTTGTTTGGCATAGGGAGGTATGGCACAAGTGAGATTTCAACCAAGAATTGGACATCTACTGGCAGCAGCTTCTGATAAAGTGGTGTCCATTTTTGATGTCGAAACCGACAGGAAAACCCTCTCATTCCAGGTATGAAATGTGGTAATTGTATTTTGTTAATAATTTTAGGCTGAGGTTGAGTAACTGACACAACCCTGTCTTGAAATGTTATCCGTGTTTGACTTCCATTTTTAGCATCTGCTCTAGTAGTTTTTGTAATTAAATCCTCCACCTCATATATAGGGACACTCTGAAATGGTAAATTATATCTGCTGGGATGCAAATGGAGATTACTTGGCATCTGTGAGTCAGAATTTGGTGAAGATTTGGTCATTAGCCTCAGGGGAATGCATTCAGGAGCTCGGCTCTAATGGGAATCAGTTTCATTCTTGTGTATTTCACCCAAGTTATTCAACTCTCTTGGTCATTGGAGGAATCTCGGTAATTCCTTGTACTCTTCATGGGAAAAATTTTTAGATAAGAAATTAAACTGTCACAATATTTGATGACTAGTGTCTAATATTGAGTTCTGTCCATAGTTGTGTTTTTAGACAGTGCTAAGTCCTTTTTTTCTTTTTCTTTTCTAAGAGTGATCTAGCTTAATCCCATTCTACCCTTTTGCTACCTAACAGGGAGTGGTAGTTGAATTATTTGGTGGAAATATATTTTTATCCCTGTTTGACCCTCACACAACTAGCTATGGGGAGTCAGTTGAATTATTTGGTGGAAATATGTATTGTATAGTTTGTGTTGGATGCTACTTAAATTTTTAGTTCATATCCCTAAAGATGAGTTTCAAGTCTTTGGTGATGACTTGTTTTCAATTTTTTTTTTTTTTTTTTTTTTTGGGGGGGAGTAAAAGTAAGAACTATGCCAGCCTTATGTGACAGTCTTACTATTAAAGTTTTGAGCCATTAAATCAAGCAAAAGTGATGTAAAATAGTGGAATTAATTATTTTTATTCCTATTCAACCTTATGGCAGCTATTTGGGGGGTGTTTGAACACCCCTTGGAAATAGAATCATATGAAACTAGTTGGATTTTTTGCGTGTCATCTAATTAGTTGACATTTTTTTGGTTAAATCTTTGAATTTCATGGAATCACTGTGTAGGATAAGCTATGACGGGGCCACACCTAATCCTCACCATTTTTTCATTTATTGATGAGATTGTTTATAGATCAAATCTGTTCAAATAAATTTTTATTTTATTTTATTTTATTTTTTATAATTTGGATGGTGATTAATGTTGCATATAAGCGAAAAAGTAGAGCATCTATTTTTTTATAAAGAAAAGTCATTTAATTAATATCTTTACTTTGTTATAACATTAAAGAACCCTTAACCTATATAATATCTTAGTGTTAGAAATATTAATTTATAGTTGAAATTTGATCAGGCATTGTCCTATCATAGTTTATCTAGCACACACACTTAATTGTCACTTGCTGGCTTACTCCTAGTCTGTAATTACTCCACTCTGAAGGATGGATTTTGTAATGGACCTCATGTTAGTGGGAATTCAAACGTTGTGTTAGCCTTCTTGTTTGCTTGTTTTTTCAATGGAACATTATTTTAGCCTTCTAGTTGTGTCAATACATACATAGCATATAGAATTTAACTTTCAAAATTATGTTCTTGTAAAGGTTGATTTTAATGAGCTGACTTATTGCTAATTGTTGTTTTTTAAAATCGTGGGCTGCAGTCTCTGGAGTTATAGAACATGGCTGAGAATAAAAGCATGACAATTGCAGCACATGAGAATATAATTTCTGCTTTGGCACAATCACCTGTCACTGGAATGGTTGCCTCTGCAAGTCATGACAACTGTGTGAAGTTATGGAAATAAATAGAGTTCTGTTATGGCAGTGTCCAATATTTTTGGAGCTCTTGGCATTTGCTTTCAATCCTCACTAATCTTGGGACAAGAAATAGCATGCTGTTTGGAGTCTGTAATAATTGTGTGTTACAAATTCAAATGTGGTGTTTTTTTTCCCCTTGCTGACAACAAATGGGGAAGGGGGATTCAAATGCTCCTAATATAAAGAATTGGGCAGTATCACTGAGCCACAAGGCTATTAGTGTCGTGCTAATTAGCAATGCAAATTTTTTTTTTTAGTGGGTAATTATGTTTCAAGGTGAAAAATGAGTAGCCTGTATAGCAAACTTGTTTGATGGAAAGTGGGAGGAAGAGTGTGTTCTTCATTCGCTAATTCCATGCCTAGGAAAGACTCTGTTACTAAATCTATTCAATTCCATAGCTTTTTGGGCCTCTTTGCTTTGTAATTTGACCAATCACAACTGTAAGTGAGAGTGCTCTCTTTTTCGTCCTGCTTGCCTTCCCTTTTCTTCTTTGGTTTTTTTTTTTTTTTTTGGTCCTTCAAATGTTGTGTGATCTCCTCTTCGTTGGAAGAATTGTCTCCTGCATCATTGGATATTTTGATAACCTGTTAAAGCATTTCACATTAATCTCAACAAACTGGTCTAAGGTTAAAAAAAATTGCTAAAAACTCACCCAAAAAAAACCTCTCAAAAAAAACCCACACAATAGACTCAATAAACTAACAAAAATTTTTTAGCGATCAACAGTGATCTCCACTTGTAGTGAGATAGTCTTCCTCGCCAGTCCTAAAAAAATGTTTTTTTATTCTCAAAACTCTCTCCTTGCTAGACTCTCTCTCTCTCTCTCCACCTAGCCTCCATCCCGTGGTAGATAAAACATACCTTCTAAATTGGGAGATGCAGTGGATGGCTTCTTCAAATCAATGTCTCAAACACACGAGGTCCAAGAGTTTGAATCATTTCTTCCTTTTGATTTGTGTATTTTGTATCCAGTGGGTGGCCACAATAAATAAAAAAATTCTTTCATTTTGGGTTCTTAGGGTCCATTTGGATACAACTTATTTTATTGAAAATTGAAAACACTGTAACAAAATAATTTTTAAATGTGTGAATAGTGATGTGAGATGCGTGAATAGTGCATGAACAGGGCCCTTTGTCTCCTGCACAGTGAATCTATGTGATATTACTGTTTATACGCGCTGAAAAAAAAATACAGAAAACGCAAACATAAACTCAAAATGTGAATCCAAACACTCACTTAGTTAAACAAGTTTAGTATTTTGATTTGGATTTTGGGGTTTCGGGTCATATTTCAACGATTTTGGGTTTTCTAACCTCCAAGAACCCTCAAATAATCCTAAAGTACCAGAAAAACCAGCACAACTTTAACCCAAAAATACCCAACCCTCTCTGAATCCGTAAAAATAGTACCAAAATCCCACAAAGGCCTTCCTTGAAAATGCCACAAAAAATATCTCTTTCAAAACTAGGAAATCTCTTTGTAAACCACCATTGAAATCTTTTGAAAAACCCAACAGAGACCCCAAAAATCCCAGCCAAACAATACACAAAAAATCAACACAAATAGAACCTAAGATGACCATTGTAAACCTCAAAAGAGAAACTAGAAAAATCCATGTCACACCCCAAGATTGGCGTCATAATCCCGTAAAGAACACTGCCCAAATCTGAAATGCAAAACCCATGCCACGATCCATGACACCGCTATAAAGACAACAAAAGAGTCCGTTGACGGCGAGATTCAAATCTAAGCACCACCACCACCATCGTGTGGGTTTCGATGTGAGATAGAGAGAGGGATGAGAGTTAGTTGATGGCATTACTAGCTTACGTGGTGGTGTTGCTAATGGTAGTTTCGTTGGTGGCCAAGGCTGAGAGAGAGAGAGAGAGAGAGAGAGAGAGAGAGAGAGAGAGAGAGAGAGAGAGAATAAGTAAGAGCATTTGCATCCGGGGACATAACAAAACATCTATTTTACACTCTCAAAATCTAGTTTATAACTTGGAGTTTGAATTCTAAGAGAGATCAATTTCAAGTGAGTGTTTTGAATGCAATAACTTTAGATATTGTTGCAAGTCTTGATCTTCTTTGAGTCCCCCTTTTCTTTCTCATTTCTTTTGTTTCTTGAATTTGCTGAAACCTTGAGAACTTGAGTTGGGTGTAATGTATAATAGGAGTTGCTGCCTTGGAAACACATTCTCTTGTATTTCACTTTTGTGAACAACCCACTTAAATGTATAAACCAGCTCCGTTTTACTTGTATTTATGGAAATTTTGAGCTTATGCTGTCATGGTTAGTAGATGCAATTTGTATGTTGTACAAAGAAACACATATAAGATGTCTAAACATGTAATTTTGAATTTTGGAATGAAATGAATGATTTGTACCTCAAAGATGTGAATAGTTTGTATTTTGTACCTTGAAAATGAGTTTGTACCATTTTTTGATAGGCTATGAGCATGTTTTTGTTGTGAAAACAACTCTTGTATGCCTCAACTGGGAGGCATGATTGAAGAGGGAAAAAGATGAGATTTTTTTAATAAAATAATATATTTTGTTTTACATTCATTGCTATAGTACGTTGTATATTTGATAACTCATTGTTCATTGTAAAAAATATAGCAATACATACTTAGGTAAACATGATTTTGGGTGCATTGGATGGTAAAATAGCAATGTAGGGGGGGGCGGTTACAACCTAATGCTCATGCTCTAACGGTGTAGAGTGGGGACAGGAGGAGGAGATTTAGGTTCTTTTTGGCACTTAACATTATTTTTGGAACATTTTAGTAAGTTGTCAAGTTTATAAAACTATTTAGCAAACTAACATCTTCAAAACTCGAGTTACAAGTGGTGGTCATTTGACGTGGAAAAAAAAATACATGTGGAACTCGAGTTTATTCCAATTGCTTTGTTTACATTTTTTTTTTTTTTTTTTCATTTGCGCGTACACAATTTTCTTGCTAAATAAATGTGTTACTTTTTTATTTTATTTAAAGAGAACATAACTTAATGATTGCCTTTTTTTTTTTTTTTTTAATTGAACATTAATTTTTAATAAAAAAATATAAGTAAATTTATATAGGCTCAAAAATTTTTTTTTTCACTCCCATAAATAATTTTTATTTTTTATTTTTAGACTTTTTCTGCCCATCCATCATTTTCTAGGACCCCTCCGAGCAAAAGAATAGTTTGCCGTGCACACGCGGAAACCTCAACCCCAAAAGTATTCCTCGACATATCTCCTATCAACCCTTTCGGCTTATCTCTTTCTTTTTGAATTGTCTGAGCTTAGAAAATTGTGATGGATAAATCAACCTTCAATGAAGACGACGGCGGATCAGATTCAGATGATATCTCCCACTCTTTTATCTGCTGCGTCTGCAGGTCACTCTCGTCCTTAACCAATCATTTTTTTTTTTTTAAAGTTTGATCGCATCGATATTTATTTCTCAGTATCAACTTTATAGAATTGCTTTGATTTTTTTTTTTTTTTTTTTTTTAATTTAAAAAAAATACAAGTTGTTGTATTGGAGGTTGGTCAAGAATGGATATGCTCTCAAAGCATTAGTTTTTCCAAGAAAGCAGCTTAATAGATAGAGACTGAGCTAGGATTGAGGAAAAGATCTCTTGATATGATCAATTAGGATCCAGATCATCTCAAGAGTATCATATTTGTACTTCGAAACTTTGCTGTGATGAAAGTGATTTTGAGGAAGAGTGGCCCATAAGGGAGGTCCCAGGGATTATGGATTTTCCTTCTGTTGTTGGGTTGTAAAGTTGGGTCCTTGCCTATGACTTCTTTGTGATTGCCTTTGGGATCACCCTAACCCTAAGGGTTAGTTCAATCAGCAGGGGACCAGTGGCGGAGCCAGAATATTTTTCAACAAACTATTATTACATAGTACATAAAAATTATTACATATCATAAATTCGACAAACTATTATTTATTATTATATTAAACAAAAACAAAACTATTATAGACTTTTATATAATGTGTGAAATGCTGTATAGCTAGTTAACCGGTTCATCAAAAAAAAAAGTACAGCTAGTTCACCATCACAATTTATTACAATGCATTCAGCCAAAGTTTTTACTTTTAGTCACCCAAACAGGTAAATGTCATTTGTGATTTGTGAACTGCTTTACAGCAGTGTTAGCAGACAGAACACTAGAGCAAGAGAGAAAACAAAGATAGATTGAGAGAGATGTACCACCGGTTGGACTGGTTTAGTAGTGAGGTTGAGCAGATGATCGCAGACTGCATGTCGAGGCCAGGAGGCACTGCAATGGGGTAGAAATTTTTTTTTCTTCTTCTTCTATTTATTTTAAATAAATTGGTGATTTGGGATTTGTTAGACGAGATTTGGGGTTTTGCTAGTATTTGGACTTTGGAGGATCATGGGCAAAGGATTGGGCCAGAAGGGGGGATCTTTTTTTTTGGGGGCTTTTTTGTACCCATTCCATTTTGTTGTTATTTTTTAAAGGGGTTTTACTCTTACTGTGTTAGTTCAAAATTATGAGCTTGAAGAAGCAGATTCTATAATTTTGGGGGGGGCCAATGAAGAAAATTTTCTTTAATTTCTAAGTTTATTATCAATTATACTGACAAATAATGGAGATTTCAAAAAGCTAGGGGGGGCTGTGGTCCCCCCTAGCTCCGCCACTGCAGGGGACCATGACTTATGAAACTGATTTTACTAGTTTGAATCTCCTTTTCCCCTCCCCTTCAGTCCGATACTTCACTTAATTATAAAAGGGGGAGCCGGCCGCAGGGGGTAGGTGAGAGGATCATGCTTTTGAAGAGCACCTTATTTCCCTTCTCTTTTTCGTATGTCCCCATACATGTTACTAATAGGATAGAGAAATTACAGCAGGAATCTTTGTGAGACGGAATAGGGAAGGATTTTAAATTTCTTTTTTTTGATAGGTAATCAGAAAACTAATATTAATGATAAAAAAAAAATAAGAGGAAAGTACACGATGTTCATGATGATGAACAACAAAAAAAAAAAGAGCAAACAACACAACAAGAAAAGGGTAATTAGGAAACTAGGCTAAGGGAAGACATAAACTCAGAGAGAGAAGAACAATCAGTAAAACTCCAACAACGAGACCACTCCAATAGACTGCGATGGCTTAAAACCTTTAACTCATCCAACATCTTCTCCTTGTCCTCAAAGGAACGACGATTTCGTTCCAACCACACAATCCACATTACACACCCTGGAACCAAATTTCAAATGTCCGAATTATGCTTCCCAAGCCACTGATGCCAACAAGATAACAAACCCACCCCCGATCCTGACATAACCCAATGAATACCAAAAGCTTGAAGCATAAAAGTCCATAGGGAATGAGTAACAGGACAATGAAGAAGAAGGTGGTCTATTAGTATTGGTGGATTGGGTGCTAGGAAATTAAGCACTTTAATACAGGTTTATTTGGGAAGCGGTTGTGGTGTTATGATGTGAAATGTAATTAGTTGTGTTTCTGTATATATTAGGAGAGCATGATCGGTTGGGGACCGTGTGTCACAAAGCAGGTCACTAGTTTGAATCTCTCCTTCCTTCTTTCCTTGGGGCCAAAAACAAACTTATAAAAAAGAGAGATTCTTTAGTGGCTTCTTATATGGGGAGATCAGAGGAGGGTGGTGTTCATTATTGGAATCCTTTAGGATTGGGAAGTGGTGTGATTGCCTTTTATATATTTTCATTGTACTCTAATTTCCTTTCGGGTGATAAAAAGGGTAGATTATGTTGGAAATTGGCACGCAATGGAAATTTTGAGGTTCGCTCTTTTCATGCAGCTGTAAGAGGATTAGCAATTCCCTTCTAAGAGCATATGGTGTGTGATGGTTCCATTGCAAGCTGTATTTTTTGTGCACACTGCCTTGGGTAAAATATTGACAGTGGGAAATCATATTAAGAGCAGAATAATTGTTGTGTACTGGGGTTGAATGTGTGAAAATTCTAGTGAATTGGCTGATCAATCTTCTGATTCACTGTTTGATGGCAGCAGATATGTGGTCATTAGTTTTTTTCTCCATTTGGTGTTCATTGGGTGATGCCAAAGAGGGTTGTTGAATTGCTGGCTTCTTGGAAATTATGATTTGGTTGTCAAAGGAGTGGTGACATTTGGAATGATATTCCACATTTTCTTACATGGTCTACTTGGAGGGAATGGAATATTCAAACATTTGGTGGTGAAAAAAATTCTCTCATATAAGAGTCTTCATTTTTTGAGATTATTTTATCGCTTGATGTTGACCTTTAGGCATGTTCACCCTCTTTTTTTTTCTCTTGATTGTGGTTATTTAAATTTAATATTGTGATTTTTAGAGACTTTCTTGTACTCCTCCTGTGTAGTTGTATTTGCTTATTATTGGTTTTATTTTGAATGGAAACCTTACAAATTGAGTTCACTCTTATGTTGCAGGGATCTTTTGTACAAGCCAATAGTGCTGTGTAAGGGTTTACTAATGGCTTGAATGGAATGAATTTTGAAATGCTTTTACTCTTCAGTAAATTATATCATTTTCTTGCAGCTTGTGGTCACATATCTTGTTTTTGGTGTGTTCACCATTCCATGAGTGGACTATGCGAGTCTCGTTGTCCTATTTGTAGGCATCCGTATATTCACTTTCCTACAATCTGCCAGATGCTTCACTTTCTGCTCTTGAAGATGTATCCTGTTGCCTATAAGAGAAGGGAAAATGAGATTCTCGGTGAGCTTCATAATTTTTATTTGAGGTGCTCATGTTATGCATGCATCCACAGTCAGATGACACTATTGATTTTTAATGAAATATATGATGAATGCATTAATATAAAAAACACTCTTGGACTTGAAACTTGTACAAACCTTTCAATCACCTTCAGAAGGATTAAGAATCATGAATTTTTATTTACCACCATATCATTAAATTCTTCTTGAATTGATCCTTAGCATTTTTTTTTTTTTTGTTGTTGATAAATAATGGAATTGTATTAATCAAAACTCTAGGTACACCAAGGGTGTACATGGATAACAGAACATCAAACACTTAAATTACAATGATCATGAAATTCTAAAAAATTAGAACAAGAAAAAAGATTAAAGGATGAACTCCACTCCAAATACACCATAAGACACAATGTGGTACAACCCATGCTCTGATGTCCACAGAAGGAACCTTGCCAACTCGAAAATAAATTAGTAACACTACGGCATAACCCATAGAAGACCAAATAGAGTCCACACCATAGACCATACTCATAAGCAATATGACAATGAAGAAGAAGATGATTCATTGATTTCCTCACTCTTTTTACACATACAACACCAATCTACAACTGTGACACCCTTATACCATAAGTTTTCAAGAGTCAAAATTTTACCTAATGCGGCAGTCCATGAGAAGAAAGCAACCCTAGGAGGGATCTTTGAACGCTACACAGGTTTCCAAGGGAAAAGAGTGTCAGGAGTGGAGGAAAGGGAGAGATAGTACTCACTCACTTTAAAACTCTTATTCCCTGCTGGTTTCCTACAAAGTTTGTCCTGTCCTTCACCATTAAGAGGCATAGAGTTGATAAGATCCAAAAAAGTGTAAAAATGTTCCATTTCCCAATCTTGAGCATCCCCAGAAAATTGAAGATCCTAGGGCAGCGGGCAGCCTTTGGTTAGGAAAGTGCATAACATCCTTAGTAGAAGACCCCTTATTATAACTAATGCTATAAAGCTCCAAAAATGCCTCTCGGAGAATACAACCCCGACACCACACATGATGCCAAAATTTTAATTCTATTAACGACAGCAACCTTGAACTGAATGGGTTTCGAAAAGACTGGCTGGCCTTGTCTTATGGTTCTCCAAAGACTAACACCATAAGCATTATAGACTCCTTTTGTACACCAACCACCCTGATCATTCCCATATTTAGTCTTAATGACCCGCCTCTAGAGGTGGGTTGTCTCTGTTCCATATCTCCACAACCATTTCCTCAACAAAGCATGATTGGAAATTCTCAAATTTCTAATGCCCAGACCGCCGGACTGCAAGGGTGTACAAACTTGGGCCCACCTAACTAGACAGAATTTAGGGGAGTCATCTATCCCACTCCATAAAAAATTCCTCTGAAGCCTCTCAATAAGATTAGCAATATCCATAGGAATAGGAAAGAGTGATGGGAAATAAGTTGGCAAACTTGAGAGAGTGCTTTTTATTAAAGTAATCTTACCTCCCTTTGATAAATATAATCGCTTCCAACTCGCTAATTTTGCTCCATTTTTTCTTGAATAGGTTCCAAATCGCCCTACCCTTGAATTTAGCACCAAAAGGAAGTCCCAAGTATGTCATTGGCAGAGATGACTGACTACAACCTAGCAATGCCACAAGCTCCCCCATTAGACCTTCCCAATTGGAACTAATTCTGACTTAGCCAGGTTAATGTGCAGCCCAAACATTGCTTCAAATGAGGATAAAATCTCCTGAAAATTATCAATCTGACTAGTAGAATCATCATAAAAAATTAAAATGTCATCCATAAAGAGAAGATGGGGACACCATATGGGGAGTATTAGTCCTAGTACCAATAGTGAAACGATAGATGTGTCCAGCCAGAACTGCACCATCCAACAAGCGGCTTAAAGCCTCCATAACAATAGAAAATAAGAGCAAGGAGAGAGGATCACCTTGGTGCAGCCCCCTAGAGCTCCCAAAGAAATCCTTAAGGGTGCCATTTATCATAATTGAAAATTGAAAATCTCACCGTGGAGATACAAAACAAAATCCACTCTCCATTTCTTAGAGAATCCATAGCGCTGCAACATATACATAAGAAAATCCCAATTGACATGATCAAAAGCTTTCTCCACATCTAACTTACATAGAACACCTGGTATCCTTGCCTTGAGCCTACTCTCCAAACACTCATTGGCTATTAAAATAGAATCTAGGATTTGCCTATCTAGAACAAAGGCATTCTGAGGCTTAGAGATAATCCCAGTAATCACCATTCTTAGCCTGTTAGCTAACTCCTTGGAAATGACTTTATAAATATTGCCCACTAGACTAATTAGTGGTCTAAAGTCTCTCACATTAACAACATCTACTTTCTTTGGAATGAGAGCAAGGAAAGTTGCATTAAGGCTTTTCTCAAAGACAACTTGTGAATGAAAGTTTGCAAGAATCTCCATAATTTCAAACTTTAAAAAGCCCCAACAAGCCTTAAAAAAAGCCATTGAGAAACCATCTTGTCCTGGGGATTTATCTCCATTACAACCTTGGATGACACCATATACCTCCTCTTCCTCAAAGGGTCCATCTAACCAAACAGCCTCCTCCTCATAAATTGTAGAGAATTTCACTTCATCTAGCACAGGTCTTTGATCCTCATTCTCAGAGTATAATTGTTTGTAGAAATTGGAGATGCATGTTGATATGGAATTCGGATTTGATGACAACTCACCATCCACCATTAGATTGTTTATGGTATTAAACCTTATGTGGGAGTTTGCTGTTCTATGAAAAAACTTAGTGTTTCTATCTCTGTCTCGGATCCAAAGGGCCCTAGATTTCTGTCTCCAATAGATCTCAAACATAAGAGTTACCTTTTCAAGCTCAATGCGAAGCCGTTCTTTTTCCACATTCTCATCATTGGTTAGAGGACGGCTATCTTCCATCAAATATAGCTCTTCAAGATCCTTCCATAACTTGTGCATCTTATCCTCTACATTGCCAAATCCTTCTTCATTCCATTTCTTCAAATCTATCTTCAGAGCTTTCAATTTGCTAGCAATCTAAAAGCTAGGGGAACCTTGAAAATGATAGGACTTCCACTAGGTTCTCACTGTCTCCACAAAACCCCTGGCCTTCAACCACATATTCGCAAAGCTAAAAGGGCAGCTGCCCCTGTGAAATTTTCCTCCTCCTAAAAGAACTGGAAAGTGGTCTAAGAGTAACCTATGCAGTCTTTTTTGACGAATGTTTGGAAAGTGCTCTTCCAAATCAGAAGAGAGAAGAAACATATCAAGCCTAGACCACAAAGCCACTTCTCTAAAATTAGACCAAGTGAAAGTAGCCCCTTCCAATGGTAAATCTATAAGACTGTTCAGAAATAAAATCTGAAAATTCAAGCAAAGCCCAATATAGCCAATCCAAATGTTGACAACCCCACAAGCTTTGTATCTTCCTCCTTGTTATCAATTCCATTTTTGTTTCCTGAAGACAAATAATGTTATCACTCTAACTTCTGATTATATTCCAAATCCGAAGTCTTTTGTCACGATCTTTCAGCTCCCTAACATTCCAAGAGATAATTTTCAGATTCATTGATGCACCACTGAACCTTGTTCCCCACTTGCACTTCCTGACAAAGCAGATTTCTTCTCATGATTCCAAGAATTTAGCAGACTTTTCAATTCTCGACACCCTTTAGAACCTGTCTTAGCCTCCTTCTTTTGAGAGCATTCTCCTTGCATTTTAGTTTTCTTCCTAGCCTCCAAAGCTAAAAAAATCCTAGTAATTTCTGCTTCAAAGCCTATTAAGGAGGTACCCACAGACTTCCTAAAAGCTTTAATTCATTTTTCAACCCATGGTGATAATTGCATGGAAGCACCCACCACCTCTACAAGTGGAACATCTGGGTTAACCATGGCCAAAGGTTGTACAACCGGAGATTCTTTCATCTTTTCCCAGTTTACAAGACCTCATCAGAGTCCCACAGCTCACAATCCAACCCTAATACTACAGAAATATTATCCAGAGCACCATTACATTCATTTGCCCAACTAACAATATGCCCTTCTTCCTTGAAAGTGTTGTTACCTTGTCCCTTAGGTCCCTCAAGATCATTAAAATCTGACATGCTCCCAGGTGAGTGGTATAGTGAGAGAGGGATAGCTATTTGCCTCCCATCACGAAGCTCCAAAACCCATTTTTCTGAATTACCCAAGGTGTGCTCAAGATCCTCAACGAAATTCTTTATTGAGGGGCAAGGCTCAATATGACCATCTTCATCGTAAAGTAGCACCAGAGCCATAGGCAAATTGGGTTGTGAACTCATGTGAACCGAGACCGTAGCACTGTTCACCGCAGAAATGCTTGACTGAGAAGGGAAAGTGATGCTGTTGGTCAACAGTGGAGGATTGGTGCCCGACACAGACCCAATATCTAAAAAATCGAACTCTGATCTCATGAGATCTGGAGCCGTATAATTGGTCACTGCAGAAGAGTTCATATGAAATGGAGGAGAGCTGCTGTTGTTGGTGGTCATCGATGGAGGAGTGGGGCTGTTCATCATTGGTGGGGAGGTGTTGATGTCAGTCATCGGTGGAGAAGTGGTGCCCTTAATGACGGTGAACGTCAAAGGCGTAACGGTGCCGTTACTGGTGGTGGTCCTCGGTGGATAAGAAGTGCTGTTGGTAGTGATGATACTCTGAGGAGGCATGGTGGGAGACGTGCTTCACCGGCAGCTTATTGGTGATCAGGTGCAAATGGGTGAGGTTTGACTTAGAAGTACCTGGCTGCTGAGAGATGGGTTGGGCTTTGGGCTTAGGATTAGGGGCCTAGTTTGTGTCATTCCCATTTCAGACCTTGAAGAATTTCATGTTGGGCCTCATTCCATTGTTATTTTGATTGGAGTCCACATCTTTAATATTAAAAGAAACAACAGCCCACTGCCCCTCCTTTCCACGCTCCACATGTAAAAAGATGTCTAGAGTCGGCAAATCTTTTCTAGCAATCACATTAATATTTGACAAAATATCCCCCCCAAACTCTGCTGCATGCTTGCTAATATACTTTCTCCTTTCCATTATTTCTTGTAGCACCATGATTTTGATGTCCATTAGCCACCAACACCGCAGCCTTCGGTGCACTTTGTATTCTATGTAATGTTCCTTGATTGGTAAGAGAAGCTGGTTTTAAAGTTTTCCTCAAGTTGAGGCCAAAGCCTTGCTAGCCACTACCCATCCTTCCCTCAGGTATCCTTATGCTGCCCTTCCATCGACCGTGAAGAAGTTCAGAAACCATTAAAAACGTGCCATGGGCATTGGACACCAATTGAAGGATGAAAACCATATCACCCTCTCTAATCGTTCTAGCATAATGCCAGGTGATTGCTTAGAAATCAATTCCTCCAGGTGGAACAAAAATTTGTTTGCACTCTTTTTCCCCATAAAAACAGAGCGCAGCGAGGTGTGAACTCTCTCAAAGATCCGTAACAAGAAAAAAGAACCCCCTTCCTCAATGGAGAACTCAAATGTTTTGGATTCAATGAAGAAAAACATGGAACCACCCATTGCGAATAGAAACAAAGCAGCAGCAAACAAACAGAAGAGATGGAAAACTACCGAAATTCCTTTAATTTGTTGTGGTTGTAGAAATCAAATTTTGGCCCTCCATACAAAATTGGCCATAACTTATTAAATAAAACCCGACTTAAAAATTGTTTTAACCCGTTTTGATTGGTAAGTTACACATGCTTCCAATGTGTCTTGAACCCATGACCTCACATAAAACTAGAGTTCATTGGGAAAGAAAATTGTTTTACCCTTATAACTAGACCCTTAAAATAACACTACTTTGGAAAGTAGACATTGTTTGTCTTCAGGGAACTAAATTGGAGTTAATTACAAGGGGAGTCATTCATAGTGTGTGGGGAGGTCAGCATGTGGAATGCGTATGCTTAGGCTCTATGGGTGCTTATGGAGCAGTGTTAGTTATGTGGGACAGTTGGAGGAAGCAATAGGGAATTTTTCAGTTTTGTGTAAATTCAAAAATGTGGCCGAGCAATTTGAATGTGCATTTACTGGAGTTTATTGGCCTAATTGCATTAGAGACAGAAGGCTTTTATGGGAGAAGCTATTTGGGTTGTGCAGCTGGTGGAATGTTCCTTGGTGTGGTGTGGTTTCCCTCTGAACGTTCTGGCTCTGACTATTTTACTCAGGCTATGTATCAGTTCTCTTATTTCATTTCAAAGCAAGGCTTGATTGATCCCCCTTTGGAAGGAGGGAATTTCACTTGGTCTAATTCTCGTGAGGTGATGTCAAGGTCTAGGCTGGTCAGATTCCTTTTCACAGCTAATTGGGAGGATAAGTTTCCATCTGTCTGTCAAAGGAGGATGTCTAGGCTGCTATCGGATTATTTTCTGATTCTTCTAGAGGGAGGTAATTTTCATAGAGGGAGGCCTTTTAGATTTGAGAATATGTGGCTAAAGGAGGAGGGCTTTGTGGAATGGGTACGCTCCTGGTAGGAGTCTTATCAATTCCAAGGAGCTCCTAGTTTTATTTTAGCAAATAAATTGAAGGTTTTGAAGATTTTGATATAAAGAGATGGAATGTGGAGGAGTTTGGTAATATAGAAGAAAGGGGGAAAAGTTGTGGATTGATCTTCATGAGTTGGAGTGTTGAGAACCGTCGTGATCTTACGGTGGAGGAAAATTTGGAAGGGAAAAAATTCAAGGTGTTAGAAAAAATGACACTTCTTGGAGGAAATTTTTTAGAAGCAAAAATCAAGAGTTCTTTGTATTAAAGAAGGATATAAAAATACCAATTTCTTTCATCGTATGGCAAACTCTCATAGAAGATTTAATACCATTGATATGCTTATGCTGAATGGGGGAGATGTCTATGGATCAAGGGACTATCAAAGTGTATTACTCAATTTTATAGAGAGCTGTTTTCTTAAAGTGAGGTTCACTGACCTATTTTGGATGATGTGGAGTTTGGAAGGATCCTATGTGGATAGATAAGACCTTTTGAGGAGGATGGGGTGTTTGGGGTGGTGAATGTTTTCAATGGTGAAAAGTTGCCAGGTTCAGATGGTTTCTCTATGGCTTTTTTTTCAGTCTTCATGCTTCTTTCCTTGGTTTCATTCTTAAGAAAACTGATGTTGTAGAAGTGAAGGATTTTCGACCTAGTAATTTGGTGGGAGGGATGTATAAGATTATTTCCAAGGTGTTGGCTAATCATTTGCATAGGGTGGTGTATGGCCTTATTTTATATTTTCAAAATGCCTTCGTTAAAGGTTGAAGTCGGGAGTGTCGAGGGTGTTATGCAAGTTGGATGTGGAGAAAGCTTATGATCATGTGAATTGGAGTTTTCTCAATATATATGCTCCAACAGTGTGGATTCTCGGAAAAATGGAGAAGGTGGATAATGTGTTGTAGTTCCACTATCAAATTTTCTATTATGATCAATGGTACCCATCTGATTTTTTTGGGAGCTCTAGGGAAGTTTCTCAAGGGGGATTCTCTATCATTGTTACTTTTTGATATTGTTGTGGAGGCCTTGAGTCGTATGTTGGATGTGGCTGTTACAGCGGGTCAGTTTTTGGGCTTCTCAATAGGTAGTTCAGCTAGTACATTGATGATGGTGTCTCATCTCTTATTTGTGGATGACATGCTAATTTTTTGTGATACTAACTCCAATCAAATAGTTGTTTTGCGTGGGATCCTTGCCAGATTTGAGGGGGTGTTAGGGTTGAATATTAATTTAGGGAAGTCAGAATTGGTTCCAATTGGTGATGTGCAAAATATGCTGGAATTAGTGGAGATGTTGGTTTGTAGGCAATCTTCACTTCCTTTGAAATATATGGGTCTACTATTGGGTGCTACCTTTAAAGATTAGATGATTTGGAATCCTATTCTGGAAAAGATGGAGCAGACATTAGTTTGTTGGAAGAGATTGTATTTATCTAAAGGGGGTAAGGTAACTCTTATTAAAGTACTCTTTCTAGCTTGCCTACTTATTTCCTCTCTCCTTCCTGTTCCAATGAATGTAGTGAATCCTATGGAGAAATTATAGAGAGATTTTGTTTGGAGTGGTATTGGTGATGATCCAAAAGAACCTTTGGAAAAAAGGTTTAAGGTTTGTAAGCCAATGCTGAATGGCAAGTTAGGTATTAGGTATTTGAGTAGATTTAATAGTGCCTTGCTAGGTAAATGGTTGTGGAGATATGGAACAGAGAGGGATGCCCTTTGGATGAGGGTCATAGAGGCGAAATATGGGAGTGAATGGGGTGATTGTGCACAAAATTGATGGTAGAGGTGTATGGTACTAGTGTGAAGTTTTGGGAGGATGTATGGTTTAGGGATTGTTCTCTTAAGGTGGCTTTTCCTGAATTTTATCGTATTAGTTGGGTAAGTGAGTCTTTTGTGTCCGAGGTCATATGTTTCTCTAATGGGAGGATACATTAAGGACATTTAGTTTTGTTGTCTAGTGCATGATTGGAATTAGGAGCGTTGACCTTGTTTATGGATATGATCTATTCCACAGATGTGCGGGGTGTACGTTCTGACAAAGTTTGTTGGAAGCTAGCTATGATTAAAGGCTTTGAGGTTCAAGGTTTTTATTGCTCTTTATCCCTTGCTTCTCTCATTTCATATTTGTGGAAAATGGTGTGACAATTGAAGGTTCCTTCTAGAGTGGCTTTCTTTTCTTGGTTTGCCTCTTTAGGTAAGATTTTTGATAATCTTTCAAAGAGGCATATTGTAGTGCTTGATTGGTGCTATATATGCAAAAGGTGTGGGGAATTGGTGGATCATCTTCTTCTTCATTGTCCTATAGCACGTGAGCTGTGATCTATGGTTTTTTGTTTGTTTGGTATTCATTGGGTTATGCGGTATAGGGTTGTCAAGTTGTTAGCTTCTTGGCTGGTCAAGTTCAGTAGACATCGAAATGCCGCTATTTGGAGGTTTGTGCTGCACTGTTTGCTATGGTGTATATGGTAGGAACATAGTGCTAGATGCTTTGAGGGCTGTGAATGGTCTATTCTTGAGATAAAGTCTTTGTCCTTCCTTACTCTCCTTGAATGGAGTCTAGTTCTGCCATCTTGTTCTTGTTTTTCCCTTGCTGTTTTAATTGATCATTGTAATCTAGGCTCTTAATTTTTGCCACTATAGTACATTTCCAGTGTACTTTGGTTGTCTGTTTTATTAAAATTTGTTACGTTACTTATCAAAGAAAATTTATACTATATACAACACTCTCTTAAACAATTCATAACTATTTTTGATAAATAATGTGGGACATAACTATTCAAATACTGCTTCATAATTTAAATTTTTTTAATACTAGCACAATGAGAAACACTTAGAAGTTTTGAACTAAAAAAAGAAAAAGAACCTAGCATTTTGCATTGGTAAAACCACATGACTAAGCCAAAACATTTCCCGTGATATAAATACATAGCTTGACATACTATTGACTTGCGACAAACCATGGATGCTTGTGCTATGTTGATGGATATTATTATGTCAATAGAATTTTTGACATCTTGGGATGTAAACTGAAAAAATTTCCTTACTCAAGGTATTGGATATACTGAGGAAAATGATATCCTTAAATATTTAAACTTCAATATTCACTTAATTTTAGTTTATAAATGTCTATATTTTATCACCTTTTCTGGCATTCCTCTCTGCTCCCAGAACGTGGTTGTGGCTCCAAACATAGATGGTAAGTTCTGTTTGAAGTGTGACCTAGACTTGTGTTTCTTGAGCATGACCACCTTATTTCTCACTGCCTTCGAAAATTTAAAAAAGAAAAAGAAAAAGAAAAAGAAAAATTAAAGAAGGAGAAAAGATTTATTGATGTTTTTAATCTGTTTCTCATTCTGTTAGCTTGTCATCACTGTAACTGCTGTTGTAGTACTCTTTTGTTTTTTTGCAGCAAACAGTTATCAAATCATTATTTTTAATCTGGCACTTCTCATATTTCATGAAAATTTAAGTTGTTGCCTTTTCTTTTTGCAGAAGAGGAAATGGAACAAGACACATTCTCACCGCAACTTAATGCTCAAGACACATTCTCTACCATGGTTTTTGAGTCAAATTCATCATCAGACCCATCGTCCGCTAGGAAAGGGGAAGCTTATGCAAATATGGATGTGTTGATGTCCAATTCACAGGTTCAAGATGATGGCATAGGCACTCTTGTAGAAATCTCTGATGGGAATTCTGAAGTAATCAGGAACATTGCTGTTGAAGAAAAGTATTGCAAGCAGGTTTCAGTTGCTGATGTTCTTTGTTTGGAATGCAAGCAACTACTATTTCGTCCTGTGGTTCTTAACTGTGGCCATGGTAGACTGTTCACTTAAGTTATTCCTCTTATATATGATCAGGTTTCAAGTTATCTGTTATGGAAAATATTTTTTAGTTTATTTGTAATTATGCTCATTTTAATTTATTTTATTGTGCAGTATATTGTGAAAGTTGTGTCATCATCCCAGCTGTTGAGATGCTTAAATGTCAAGTTTGTCAAACTTCACATCCAAGAGGACTTCCGAAAGTTTGTTTGGAGCTTGATCATTTCTTGGAAGAACAATTTCCCAAAGAATATAAGCTGAGAAGAGATGGTATTCTGCTCAAGCTAGTTGACGTTGAGCACAAGCATCCAACTATTTGTATGCCCGAATACTTGATTTCTCTTTTTAATGTTCAGTATAAGTATGAATTGGTTCTTAAAAATATCTTGGGTTGTAGAATGTGCCATCTGTTTTTAGTTTAGTGTAGCCATATAGGTGACATGTTTCCTGAATTCATGTAATCTGTTTTGCTGTTCTTTTTACATTTTTCACCCTTTTTTGTAAGTTGAAATCATCAATCTTGTTCATGTGGTAGATACTAAAGTATAATCAGCCCTCCAAACTTGTTGGATCTTTAGACTAAAAATTTGCTATGTGAACCTTACAAACTTCATCACTAGAATTCTATGATACTCTGGGCAACAGTGTGAGCTTGACTGTGTATATATATATATATAGAGAGAGAGAGAGAGAGAGAGAGAATAAGCCCCATTGTAATTAGAGTTGAAATCAAGGTACCAATGATGTATGGATAAGAACAAATGAGATTAAACATTGAGTAGTGATACAAGAGGGTCTTTTGTGTCTTGTACACTGTTTAAAATTAACCTAAAGTGGCATACTTATTGATGCATATCCTGAATACTTTAAAGTTAGACCTGTCTGTTACAATGCTAGCATATGCTTCCAGGTTCAACAGGAACTGCTAAACAAAGAGAGCCTGCTAAACAAGGAGAGAACTTACTACACTGGTCTGACCGTCACTCAAGAGTTCATGCACATTGTGGTTGTGATTCTTGTGGGGTAAATTTTCTACTTCCATTTCCTGCAGGTGCACTGATGCCTAGATTTTGGTAGTATATGCCATATTTGGTGTCAGACTTGCAAAAACCTGTTTACTCCATCCATTCATCTTGGTTTAGTTGCCACTTGGCATGGAAATTATCTTTTCAATTAATTATATGTTGGAATTATTGTTTATGCATTTGGGCACTTTCACAATGTTGTCCATCTTCATTTGCTTGTGTCCATAATGTGAAGAAATGGGTTAAGCCCCCTCTTTGTAGGAGAAACCATATTGTTTCAACTTGATTATTTGATAGTTTTTGATGCACTGATGCTCCAAACAGTGTTATGATGCTTACTCTTTTTTAATATTTCTTGAGTAGATTGTTAATGGAACTGTCAACTTGACATGCAAATGCTAAAACTTAAATAGTTGTATTTATATTATGTGCAAAATATGCATGTATATGTTGCAACTCCTAGAGTGTGGCGGAGCAAACATGTATTTTCAATGATGTTGGTGTTTCATATTGATGTGGTCCTTTCATTTATTAGAAAAAAGGCCCGTATTTTGAGCAAACATGGATGTCTCTCTCTTTTAATTATAATGTTTTTATCAGCTGCCTGTTGTAGTGTGTTTGGCATCCTTCAAGTGACCTGCATGATTCATTTTCTTGATAAATAAAGTGATCTGCTTGATTTATCAAACAGTGACAGATTTTTCACTGCATTCATTGATTATTTACTTTATGCTGTGAGAGAGAGGTCTCTTGAGACCATATAATAAGATGATTTTCCCTTCCCAAGGGGGTCTTAACGTGTTAATCAATACCAGTTTGTCGGAAAGTTGGGGTTAGGACCCTATTGGGAATTGTGAGACATAATGTTCATAGGTACCGATAGACTCAAATTTTTTTATATTGGATGACTCAACTTCTAAGTGGCACCAAAAATTTATACAATATATTTTTTTTGGGGTTAAAATTGTATGCAATATCATAATATCTCAGGTTTTTGTGTCTATAGATTTACCCCATAATTGGGGATAGATACAGATGCAAAGATTGCAAGGAGAGAATTGGTTTTGACCTTTGTGGTGATTGCTATAATACCCAATCCAAGCTTCCAGGGCGGTTCAATCAGCAGCATACCCCAGAACACAAGTTTGAGCTTGTAAGGAATGCTTGTAATATGTTCAGGCTGACTTTACAGAACAACTCCATTGTAATTGCCTCAGAAGATCCAGAAAATGGATCTCCTGCTTCCAATTTGTCCAGTGATGCTCAGGAGAATGATGAGAATGATTTGGCTGATCCTGTGGCCTCCCATGATGCTGGAGATGATCAAACTGGTTCCCAATCAACCTCGTGAAAATATAGATCCAACTGAAGCCATGAGCATCTTTTCTAGGTTATGGAAGTTCCAAGCCAGCAAAATTAGGCTTTAACCATTCAAGGCACGGTATAAGCATTTCTGGTCTCTTATTTCCTTTTGAATTGGTTGCATTGTTACATAAAATATCTTTGGCCTCTTATTTATATCTTTGTATAACTTTTTGGTGTTTATGCCCTTTCAGATTGAAGCTGCTCTTGGTATGTGAGCACAATCAACCTGGTATTCTCATCAATTTTTTGTACCAAGTGTCAGCTCATTTGCTTCATGTTGGTCACACCAGGGTTGAAGACTTGAAGTAGATGACTCGCACAGTTAATCAATCTTTGGTTGGTAAGATATTTATAAATTCATGTGATGTATAATGGATTATATGTAGAAGTGAAAGATAAGTTCGTTTTGTGGGTGATGAATGATGACAATACGTTTATGTATAGTAACCCAAACACAAGATCTTCCTAGACAACTTGTGAGTGTTCATGTTAGGTCCATATGTACTACTATAATCCGCGTGCTTCCTTGTAACATTCCACACTCTTATCTAGTCGTTGTATGTGTGTAATTTGTTGGTATCCCATAAGTCATCAGTTAGTACTCATGTATGAGATTGGCTGGTGCACACAGATGCAAATAGTCCAATGGGAAGAATTTTCGGGAACGTTTCATTTCTAAACTGGAGTTTTCATTCTCAGCACTACTTACTGTTTTGTAAATGAAGGGGGATTTTTCCTACACTGGTTGGTATCAATTCCCCAAAATGTGCCATATTTTTTCATAGTTGTCACTGATCATCTGATTGCCCTTAACCGCAATGAAATGGGTCTAAGCAAAATAGAAGGGTAAATTAAAATGTATTCAGCAAATTCCATTATCCAACCTGGAAGGAGACAATGCCTGATGGTGATCTCCAGGTGATATTCTATGGAAGACGTGCTCAAGAAAGAGTGATGAAACTAGCGTGGTAAAGGCCAATAATTCAGATCACCCTCATCAGTGACCCAACTACTGTATCGCAAAAAGGACAACACCCACTTACAACCTTGGGTATAAAATTTGTAATGCATTTAAGGATTGCTCCAGATAATCCGTCTCTTCTCTTTTTTGAGGTTCTCTACCAAGCAGGGCCTCCTCCATTTTAGGGAAGAGAATTCACATAGGCCCTAGGTAGTGTTCATGCTTCATCGTCCTATGTAACATATTATATGTATGATAGAAAAGTTGCCCAAGTCCTGTATTTGGTCTCATAATACTGATGTCTTTTCTCATAGCCATGCATATTGAAGCCCACCAGGAATATGCAAACTTTTTGAACCCATTTCTAGTGCAACTCAGCTTGCAGGGTATAACAAGGTGAACCACCGTTGGAAAGCTGCTTTTGGTCACCATAACTAAGTGTGGATTTCTTTTCGGAAGATGAGCTCTAAGCTGTATAGCTAAGACAAAAGATGCTTGAATCGAAAAGCTCTTTGCATATAGAACGTTTGACAAACTACAATGATAACATACTTTGAAGTAGTTACACCAGTTTAATAACCAAATTGATAAAAAGCTTTTTTAAGTGTGAAAAAAAGACCAGAGAGAACAGAACAAAAGTGCTTTGTTCTTCATACTTAACAATGTGGTCCAACCTTATTCCTTGTACCTTTTTGTGTGTTTTTATTTTTAAAAAATAAATCCAATTAAATCAATTAATGACCTTGTTGTTGATGTTATTATTATTATTATATTAGGTTCTTTCTCTTGTAGAAAATGATAGACAATATGTGCCATTTGAAAAATAAGAAAGGGAATTTTTCTTAATTCACCCTAAACTATATCCAAATTACACTTTGTTGATGGCCATTTTGGAAGTCCAAGTGGAAAGGAGAAGCCTAGCAACGCGGACTGAAAAGAGTTGGTAAAATAGAGAGAAAACCTATTAAACCCAAGCGGCAGGAATAATGGATAACAGGTTCATGAGATAAAGAAATGGGCCTTGAAGGGGTAAATGGGCTCAAAGGAGCCCGGAAAGAGAGAAAAAAGCAAACCATGGGCAGTATATGATGTGGAAAAGTGAGAATAGGCCACGGCAGGCCCAAAATAATGAAAGCAAAGAAAGTAAGGGGTTAATGGCAAGTCCATGAACTCCAATGATGAGGGATAATGTAATTGGGTCGGGGAAGCCCAAAGAACTCAGTAAAAACTCATGAGAATGCAAAGTTAAGAAAAAGGCTAAGGAAGCCCAAGGAAAGCAAATGAGCCTGGGACGCTCAAGAGAAAACAAATGGGACACAGGAGCTCGTCAATGATGTAATAAAAGAACCAATGGCCGTACTGGGCCATTGGGAGAAGAATAAACGGCAGACCCAAAGAGGCCCAGCAAGATTGAGGCAAACAACTTTGCAACGAGAATGATAGAGTGGCATGGCAGGAGATGATAGCCGAAAAAATGGTGGGCTGAAGAAAGGCAAAGCCCACCGTCAAGCAAGGCCCAGCCCCTAAGTGGGGCAAGCCATAAAAGAAAGGGGAACCAGAAAATAGTAAAAAACGAACAGCAGACTCTGCAGGCCAACTACGGCAAACGCATGAGCAGCAAACAAATTTTGGACATACATGGAAGAGAGGCACGCGTAAGGTCCAGACTTCACCAGCCTGTACCCAGCCAATATAGGACACGGTAAGGTCATGGGTCAGAGGTAAGAGGGCAT
Organism: Quercus lobata; assembly: GCF_001633185.2. Classification (NCBI taxonomy): domain Eukaryota; kingdom Viridiplantae; phylum Streptophyta; class Magnoliopsida; order Fagales; family Fagaceae; genus Quercus; species Quercus lobata. The sequence goes on along the minus strand of NC_044912.1, from coordinate 54,580,696 downwards.
GGTTTGGCGGTGGGGAGAGGGGAAAAACCTATTCTAAGGTTCTTGCTCGGGCTCTTTTAGGGGAAGTGTCCTACTGGGATGACATACCACCCAAAAGAAGCAAAGTTGAGTTGGAACCACTAGGTGCATGCCATGAGGGATGGGGAAAGAGAAGACACTTACACCATAGTAGGGAAGGGTGCCACGATAGACAAATAAACAAAATAGTTTTCTTTTGTCTGGTGATAGGGAGTGACACACAGACGGACCAGTGGTGATCGGCAAGTATACCCAGACCAGAAAAAGGTGGTTAAGGACTAAAATAGTAAAACCTGGTCACGACAGACACTATAAAAAGAGGCCCTTGCCGTGTACAGGGGACGACACCAGCACCATGATATAGGAACTTAAAAAAACTAGGGAATAGAAAACAAGTATTGAGAAAAAGAGAAGAAAGAAAAATAGATAAGAAAGAGGAATATTAGAAGAGAATGAAAGAAAAAGATAGAGAGTAAGAGCAACAGGCATGCACCAATAGGTTGATTCCCTCTCTCCCTATGAAAGTCCTACTCTCTGCCAGAAACAAAGAATTCTCTTGTACACCAGCTATTCAGGTCCGTTTCCTTGGGAGATTATTCACGTTGAGAAGAGGCATTCTTCCCTCTCTGGTTTTGGTCATGCGGATCAGATTTGACCTGGTTTCTTTCTTCTTTTGATTAACCCATATATTACCCACTTATTTCCCTTACTTTTCTTTATAAAAGTAATTATTGTTAAACTGTGATTATCTTTTCTTGATTAGGGATTATCTATTCACTTTAATTAAGAAGTCAAAGTACTTTCTTTTGTCTTATTATTATCATATCTGCCTGTCGCGACTCATCTAAAATAGCTCTGCCTATCGTAAGCGCTCTCTTGGCGAACGAGGCATAGTTTGCGTACAAGCCGGACCAAATTGAGTTGCAGCTGGACCGGTCTCAACTCCCTTATTTAGAATATTTGGGTCCAGTACTACAGGAGGCAGCCTAGCCCGATATAACCAAAAAGACCCATTACATACTTTACACCCAATTGTCAATTCTACTGTTATCTTGGATAGAAAACTAAAATTTAGGATGCAAAGTGTAATTGATGGGGTATAGTTTAGGGTGAAAATTGCAATTTCTCCTTTGTTTTTAAGGGATTGAGAAGTGCATTTGGGTCATTTCATGTGGTGTTGTTTAAGATAATTGCAAAATTGACGGCAAAGTGGTGTAACATGGATTATAGTTTGAAATTTTAGGTTGCAAAGTGTAATTAAGGGTATAGTTTAGGTTGGTAAAGTGTGTAGTGGGTCTGTTTCACAATGTTGGGTTGGGTTGCCTCTTGCGGTGCTAGGCCCAAATGTTCTGAGTAAGGGAGTCGGGACCGGTCCAATTGCAACTTACTTTGGTCCAGCTTGTGCACAAACTATACCTCATTTGCCAAGCTTTTATCATAGGTCCATGGCGGCATAATTACTGCAGGAAAGTTACAGAGGGACCCACACTTCTGCCATTTGCATAACTACGTGCAACATCCTACCGCAGAGTGTTGGGCACTCCGCAAATTGGTGCACTGCAGGATCAAAGAAGAGATTCTAGAACTATCCCAGCAAGAGGTTCAAAGAAACCCACTCCTAAACCACAAAGGGAAAGCTGTAGCAGCGGTAGTAATTTGCGCGGATCCAGGGGAAGACAAGGAAGAAAATCCAGCCCTGCCTACTGCAGCAATTACCACTTTACAGCGAAGCTCCAAATTCAAAAATTTGTTTGACTAGCTGGGGCTCACAGTAAAGGAAAGAAAGATAGCCATGGAGGCTCTGGTGAGCATCGCCTCCGGGGTAGGAGTAGAATGCTTATCAGTAGAAATCCTAGATGACAGAGCCCTCTTACAGGAGTCGACTGAGATCACTTTTAGTAATGAGGATATGGAGGTGGGATACCCAGATCACCGGAGGCTCCTCTACTTAGCAGCATCTATAAATCAAATCTCCATTAAGAGAGCCTTGGTAGATACAAGTGCTTCTGTAAATCTCATTCCATTGAGCACTTTACAAGCAGCAAGAATTTCAGAAAGAAAGATTCAGGGATGCCCAATGGAAGTGACAGGGTTTGGCGGAAGGGGTGAATACACCGTAGGCCACATCCAGTTGTGGTTGAAAGTAGGCTCCATAGCTTTTTTAGCTCGGTTCCATGTGGTGAAAACGGAGGTCTCCTATCATGTGCTTTTGGGGAGGCCATGGTTGCACAAACACCGATTGGTCCCGTCCACCTATCACTAATGTGTAAAAGGAAGGTTGAATGGCAGAATGATACACATAGTAGCAAACCCCTCACCGTTCGAACAGGCGGAGGCTCATTTAGTAGAAACTATGTTCTACAACTAATGGACTCCATCTGGGGAAAGCTCAGTATCAAAGCCACGAGGTACCTTAGTACCTAAGTGGGAAGACGTCCAAGGTGACTTAGAGCTTGATTTAAGGGAGTTGCTAGCACGAAAAAAGAAAAGAAAAGAAGCACCCCTCTCAGAATCAGATGACACACTCCAATGTGTCAGGGTCCGAGGTCCTGATGGTAGGATTGTGTACAAATTATGAAGGCGCGTGGAGCCCACGAGTGAAATACAAGTAGGCGCCACCTAAGAGTGGCAGCACGAGAGTTTGGTGTGTTGCGTGGCACAAGAAAGTTTAGGGGAAGAAGGTAATAAAGAGAAAGATGAAAAAATCGTGGTAGAAAAGGAGGTGCAAGTTGTGGTAGAAGAAGAGTTGGAGGAGGTTGACCTAGGGTCTGGTTCACAAGGACCAAGGCCTATCTCAATTAGTGCAAGTCTAATAGAAAAGGAAAAATCAGAGCTAATATTGTTATTGAAAGAGTTCAAAGACGTTTTCGCATGGGATTACAATGAAATGCCAGGGTTAGACCTCGGGCTAGTGGCACATATGTTGAATGTGGACTCAGAAGCCAAACTAGTGGCCCAGCCTGCCAGGATATTCCACACTGAAATAGAAGGGCAAATAATCAAAGAAGTACAAAAATTACTGGCCGCAGGATTCATCAAGCCTATTCAATACCTGTGCTGACTATCCAACATAGTGCCGGTAAGAAGAAGAACGGATAGATAAGATGTTGTGTAGATTTCAGAAATCTCAACAGAGCCTGTCTGAAGGACGAGTTCCCATTGCCAAACATGGATTTAATAATAAATTCTGCGGTAGGAAGCGCCATGTTTTCATTCATGGATGGGTTTAGTGGATACAATCAGATCAGAATGGCACCAAGAGATGTGGAGAAAACTACTTTTAGAACACCCATAGGCAACTTCTACTACAATATGATGCCCTCCGGGTTAAAAAACGTAGGTGCAACTTATCAATGAGCAATGACGGCCATATTTCATGACATGATGCATCAGGAACTAGAGGACTATGTGGATGACATAGTTGTTAAATTAAGGAGGAGAGAAGAGCACTTCCACGTGTTGAAAAGGGTATTTGAAAGGTGTAAAGACTTCAAACTAAGAATGAACCCTCTTAAGTGTGCATTTGGAGTGTCCTCTGGGAAATTCTTGGGCTTCCTGGTTCATAGCAGGGGAATAGATGTGGACTCGGCCAAAGCCACGGCCATAGCCACTATGAGAACTCCGATCGCGGTAAAGGAGTTAAAGAGCTTCTTAGGGAAGGTCTCATATATCAGGAGATTCATCTCTGAGTTGGCATCAATCACTTCTGTTTTCACCAAATTACTCAGGAAAGGGCAAAGCTTTGAATGGGGAGAAACGTAGCAGACGGCCTTCAAGAGGCTACAGTAGATCATGATGAACCTCCCTACGGTACAGGCCCTAGTCCATAGAAGGCCATTGCTACTCTACCTGGCCGCCAACTCTTATGCCATTGGTGCATTAATTGCCCAAGAGGATGGAGTTGGCATTGAGAAACCAGTGTACTACATTAGCTGTGCCTTAAAAGATGCAGAAACTCGTTACCCAAGGGCAGAAAGGGCGTGTCTGGCTATTGTGTATGCTTCGTAGAGGTTACGCCATTATTTCTTGGCCTACAAAGTATGGCTGATAACTAAGTCCCATGCCATTAAGGTTTTGTTGCAGCAACCAATCCTCTCAGGTAGAATATCTCTGTGGTTGTTACAATTGTCACAGTATGATTTGAGAATGGGGAGGCTCAGGGCGGTGAAAAGCCAGGCCATAGCAGATCTATTGGCACAATTTCTAGGAGAGGAAGAATTCTCGCTGGATGATGAAATTCTAGGGGAAGTAGCCATGGAAAAAGAGGTAAGAGAACAATGGGTATGAAATTTGATAAGTCTTCTACCACCTAATCAGGGGGAGTGGGAGTAGTTTTGTACCATGAAGAAGATAAGGAAATGGAGTATTCGTTCAAACTGGAATTCCTTGTTCAAACAACACGGCAGAATATGAAGCCTATCTAACCGGGTTGGCCACGACTTTTGAACTGGGAGTCAAGCACTTAAGGGTAATGGGTGATTCGAACCTGGTGGTCAGCCAGGCCAAAAGGATCTTCTTCCTAAAGAAACCCAGCCTAGCCCCATACAAAGCAATGGTCCAGAAAATGGAGAAGAAATTTTCAACCTTTGAAATAGAACATGCTCCAAGGAACGAAAACTGGTTTGCGGATGCGTTAGCTGCACTAGGCTTACAAATAATGTTCGAATGGGATAACACCAGGGTAGAGGTTAGCAAGAGGGAAGAATTTATTATTGAGGTATTGAAGGAAAGGTTCCTGGAGGAATGGTGCGAAGGGGATTGGCGAATCCTCATAAGGAAAGCCTTGATGAAAGGAGAAGGTGCCATAGAACTGAAGGTACTAAAAGACTACGCCCTGGTGAGAGGAGAACTGTACCGCAGGATGCCCGGTGGGGTCTTTTCCAGATGCGTAGGGCAGGAGGAGGCCTAGAGAAAGTTGAAAGAAGTACATGACAAGACTTGTGGATCCTACGGGGAGGTCAGTCTTTATTGCAAACTTCAAAGGACAGGCTTCTATTGGCCAAGCATGGGTAAAGACGCAGACCGAGTCCAAACCCAGTGTGGGACCTGCTAGCTCGCAGCATATAGAGAGGAAAGTTATGCTGTGTTCATCAGCGAAGACTGGAGAAGCTCATTCGTGCAATACTTGGCAGAAGGCATCCTACCACAAAAGCACAGTGAAAGATACAAGGTTAAGAGGTTGGCAACGCGTTACTTTTTGCATAATACGGTCCTTTTCAAAAAAGGGTACGATGGGGACCCCTTAAGATGTTTTGGCCCTGAAGAAATAAGAGAAATGATAAAAGAAGTGCATTCGGGAGAGTGTGGGGAGCACCAAGGGAAGAAAAAGTTTTACAAATGCCTGCTGCAAATGGGCTACTATTGGCCTACCATGAAGAAGGATATGGCAGAATTTGTGAAAAAATGCGACAGTTGCCAAATACAAGCCAACTTGATTCACACTCACCTGCAGAACTTATATAGCATGATCAACCCATGGCCCTTCCACACTTGGGGGTTTGATTTGGTAGGACCAGTTAACCCACCATCGCATGGATACATATGAATACTAGTGGCTACAGAATACTTCACTAAGTGGGCAGAGGCAGTGCCACTCCGAAAAGCCACAGGAGGAGTAGTGGCAATGTCATCAAGGAAGACATCATTGTGAGGTTTAAAGTACCCCACAGGATTATCAGTGACAATGGCACACCCTTTGTCAACAGTGATGTAAGGAAGATGCTGGAGTTCTACCAAGTCAAGCACTATCGTTCATCACCCTATTACCCTTAAGGAAATGGGCAAGCAGAGACAACAAACAAGGTTCTCATAAAGATCATCAGTAAAATGAGCCAAGAGTATACAGGAGGATGGGCAACGCACCTGCCAGACGCCTTTTGGGCTTATAGAAAATCACCAAGGTCTGCCATAGGATTTTCACCCTTTTCCTTGGTATACGGGACAGAGGTAGTGAGCCCGGCAGAAGTGATGACTCCATCTTTGAGAGTTTTGTAGATATAGGGGAAGGAAAAAGAGGAAGAAACCTTTATGGCAGAAAGGTGTGAAGATTTGGAAGGACTTGATGAAAGAAGGGAGGAAGCCCAAGAGTGTAGTTGTAGATATAGACAAAGGATGACAGAAGCCTATGGCAGGATGACTAAAGAGAGGGTGTTCGCAGAAGGATAACTTGTGCTAAAAGTGGCGGACTATGTAAGACGAGGTATGGCAAGACCATCTAAGTTTGTACCAAAATGGGAGGGACCCCTCGTGATAAGAGAAACACACCTAAGTGGGTATTATCATCTAGCTCAGATGAATGGCAAGGACCTAATGGATCCCATCAATGGGAAATGGTTGAAGCGTTATTATGCCTAAGTTAAGGTTATGTAGTTGTCCCTTTCATTCAATGAGTTCAAGGTTTACCTTTTGTTCTTTTTTTTTTCCCTTCAAGTGACCATGTCACGAGACAAGTTTGTAACATGCTTTTATGAGTACACAATGAAAAGATATGAAGTATTATAAAAAGCATTCCATGTCATAAGTAATAGCATAAATAGCAACCAAGTGTAGCATCTTAAAAGTTACAAACCCAAACTGTGGCAACTATGTCAAATTAGCCAAATAAGTGCTATAAAGAGAAAATCTATAGATGAAGTGTACTAGGTGGGGTAGTAAAAGAAGGAAAAGAACAAAAAAAAAAAAAAAAAAAGGGAAGGGAACTACATCAACGAAGCCCAGAGATAAGGCGTTGGTCTCCAAAGCGACTGGACCCACCAATGCTAGCAAGAAGACGCTCACGACAACCCTTCAAGTCTGCCACCTACTTCTTCAAAGTCTCAATCCGTGTGTCAATGACATCTACAGCGGGTTGAACCTTTTTCATGAAAAAGGCTCAGGCAATCTCACGGAGATGGTCTAGGATGAACTCCACAGCAAAGCCCACACTGATCAGCTCCTGAATTGCAGCTCTCCACTGCAGGATCCTCTCGGAAGAGACAGTATCAATGAAGTTATACTCAATGTCATTCATTACGCTTCCCAGCAGCTTCAAGAAATGCTCCCTAGCAGAACGACCAAGGCGGAATCCCTGCATGAAGTTGCCCTGGCTATTGAAAACTGCCTCTAGGTGAGAAACGCAATCCTGGGGAACCCTGAAGCCATGAAAGTCCACATAAGGAGGGCCAGAACCCCAAAAGTCTGTAGGATCAAGGTTGTTAATCTCAGCCTGATCAAAATGCGCAAAGAAGGCTGTTGCCTCACCTACAAGGTCTGGAACTGTGGTAGAACTGCTGCCCACCTCAAACTGAGAAGGGACAGTAGGCAGCGGACCTAACAAGGAGCATGAGACATAACATGAGAAACAATGAGGTAGGAGCAATAAACTCGCAAGAAATAAATAAGGGAGGAGATGAGAAACTCACTAGGACCCGTGAGAATAGGCGCTGTGGGAATGGCAAATATAGGTACAGAAGGTACGACAGAAACGGACGTCGTGGGAATAGCAGAAACGAGTGCTATAGGTGTGGTAGGGGCAGCTGCTGAAGGCATACCTACATCTGCTGCGACCCCTGGCCCCTCAAAAGTCTTTGTAAAACACGAAAATAGGCATATAAATAAAGGGAGATTGCAGCAAAGGGGAGACGCAAATACATACGTGTAAGGAAGAGATGACAAAAAAAAGGGGGAAGAATGAACTTGGCAAAATCAAAAGAAAAAAAAAAGGGAAGGGAAAAAGGCATATACCGATGAATTCGGTCTCGGGGGGAGCATTCTCCTCGTCGTCAGAATCAGAAATCCTCTTTTTTAAGACAGGTTCATCGTCCAAGTCCCCAAGGATGTCCTCAGACCCTTTAGAGGACAAGTCCACTTCAGGTCCACGTGTGGTAGAGTTAGGAATGGAAGAAGGGGTAACTACCAAAGAAGAACCATCCTTCACAGCCTAAGATAGAACTGCGAAGGGGTCACTGGTGGAGATGACAAGGGGTATGACAGGAGAAGTAACCTCGGTTTGAACAGTAGCAGGAGGAGTGGCCACTTCTTGGGGAGTAAGTGTCTCGGCAGGAATGAGAGTGGCCTTACTAACCTTCCCAGTATGAGTACCCTCATCTATGGGTATCGGCTCAGTAGGAGGGGTAGGAGCCTCAGCAGGAACTCCGTGTGCAGCAGTAGAAGGGGGAGTTGTTGCAAATACTATGTCAGCCCCATAAAAAAAACCTCCTATGGGTGCACCCATGGAGGCAGAAAGCTCCTCAGTTGTGGGGTGGTATATAGAAAGAGGCTCGGACTCATCCTAGAAGACGAAAGAAAAAAAGATATAAATCAAAGGAACTTTTAGGCGGATGAGTCAAACAAAAGCATGTGGCAGATGAAACACGTGCAAAGAAAAAAAAAAGAGGAGGAAGAAGAAAAGAAAGGAGATGTACCTCAAACTCAAGTTCATCAAGCAAAATGGGATGGGTTATTGATGTATCCTCCTTATGCTTAGACTGCAAAGGAAAAAGAGAACAAAAGATAAGGTTAAAGAGAGAAGTCAACAAACAAGTCAGGATTAGCTATAGGAAAGTCAAAAGTATATAAAAGATGAAGCAGAATTAGAGGTAACTTACTCTCCGCTTAGCAGTAAACGTAAGGTGAGGGGTTGTCTTTCTCTTGCCGCCTCATGTTCTGTTGGAAGGGGGAGCATTTGTAGATGGCTGTGGAGTAGCAAGTTTGGATTGCTTGTAGACTTAAGCTTGGTAGGACCCTTCTTACTCGGCGCAGAAATATTCGTCACTTTAACTTTCTTCTCCCAACCCGGAGGATAATCACTGGCGTGCCAATGCCATCCTCTTTTCTTCTCATCCCATTGAAAGATAGCAGACTGAATATGCTTCCTGGCATATCCTAACACAGACTTGGAAGGCAAAAGCAATCGAGGATTAGCTGAGATAATTGTCCTAAGCCCATTAGGAGGAACGAGGGAGAAACCGCGACTACCCATCAACTCTTGTTCAAACGAAGTCATCACGACCTGCCAATATCCATGCATGGCAGGGGTACAAAGGCCCTCCTTTAGTGAGCCCAGAACGGTAGCTGCAGTAAAACGCTGACTGCAAAATTCAAAGGCAGTGAGCCGCAGAAAGGATCGGACGGAAGTATGGGACTCCATAAGAAAAGAAAGGTCATCAGGAATGTCCTGGTCTAGTCCGAACTACCTTTTCACCCGATTGGCAGGAAAATAAAATAAACCTAATTCCTTCGTCGGCCAAATAAGGCAACCACCCAGCATTGGTGGCCGCTAAGTAAGTAATCCCGGTCTTATCAAAACTGGTCAAAGGGGTGGTAGTCCCGGCAGTGTCAACGAACAAACCCATGGCAAAATCTACACATGTATAACCCGTACCCAATTTTCTGTAAGCTCTCCAAGAAAATCCGACGCCTTGATCAAAGGATTCAATAGCAGAATGGTCAATTGGCTTCAAATCGACCCAACGAAAAGCTAGTGGGAAGTCTGACTCAAATTTTCCGCAAAAATTAGTAATGGCTTGCGGACACGACTAATACTTTTCTTTAGCGAAACGAAGGGGCCTACACTTTGACAAATGCTTAGCACAATGCTTGTACAACAGGTGCTACAAAATAGTACTATAAACGGAGGAGGTGATTATGTGGCAGGAGCCTGCTTGGCTTTCATCGCTCCGCAAGATGTCTAATTGAACATACAAATGCCCCAAGAACATAGGGGCTAACGGCAAACTTACCCTAGCAAAAATCTTGATAGTTAAATGGAAATATAAAGGCTTCACGACATAATGGGGGTGAGACCTAAAAACTTACAAAGCCAAAACACAACAAAGGCCGCACGACGGGCAGCCAGCCATAGAGAATTTAGAAGAAGAACTAACCTAATATGACAACTTGGCATTCGTGCTCGTTCCTTTCTTCAACTCAAACTCTATGGCCTCTTCCTTCGGAGAAAGCTCTAAGGTGGCAGGATCAACGTCACTAAGGATGGGCAAGAGTAACTGGTTGGCTACATCTTCTAAGGTCACGATGACCTCACCGCAGGAGAAGAAGAAGGTATAGGTGGTGGTACACCATTGGCGGACCAAGTGACGGAGGTTGAAGAGGTCCCGAAAGTTGGATAAGCAGCGGGATGAAATGATGGCCTTCAAAACACCGGCCCACTGTAACAACCCTATGAAGCCAGTGTTGGATAACTCATTATCCACCCACTCCCTCCAACCCAAGGCGGTACCCGATCCAAACTCGAAATGAATAGGCACAGGGAGTGAAGCGCCCTGGCGAATGACAAGATCGAGGATCGAGGAGGCCAACGGGGCCTAAGAAACGTATGTATTTCACCGATAAAGAGCGAGCCACACACGGCCCAACGATGGCGGTGCATAATAAGAGGAACGCTCTTATTTTCTAGGGCATGCTGCGCTTCTTCCTCGTCGGAATGGTCCGACTCGAAGTACATGGCCTCCTCGCCTACATCACGTGCGGCGGGAGGATCAGAGATAACCTTTTTTCCTTTATGGTGGGAAGAGCTTTGCCTTTTCACTGATGTCATGGTACAGGAATTTGATCGAAAAAAACGGATGGGGATGTTTGAGGAAGAAGAAGTGGTGAAGAAAGGGAAAATGGAGAGAGAGTTTTGGAAAGGAAGAAGGAGTTTGTGTTTGGATTACAAAGGGATTCCCTTTTAAATACCCAGGTCATTAATGTCAGCATGAAAGGAGGCGACGGGTCAGCCATAAAAAATGGGATGAAATTAATGAAACAGCGGCTGTATTTCAAAATAACTGCTAAACTTGGAAATTCGAAGAGACAACACTATTCACGGCAGAAATATATATATATATATATATATATATATATATATATATATATATATATGAATATATATGTATGTGTAAGGTAGGGACCACTATTCAGAAAGCCCACGAAGGAAAAGCAGATGGAAAGACAGAAATGGTAGGGAAGTCTTTTATTCACATATGAACCGCATGAACGCTTCATATGTTCAGGGGGCTAAATGTTGATGGCAATTTTGGAAGTCTAAGTAGAAAGGAGAAGCCCAGCAACGCAGACAGAAAAGAGTTGGTAAAATAGATAGAAAACCCATTAAGCCCAAGTGGCAGGAATAATAGATAACAAGCCCATGAGATAAACAAGTGGGCCTGAAGGGGTAAATGGGCTGAAAGGGGCCTGGAAAGAGAGAAAAAAGCAAACCATGGGCAGTATATGATGTGGAAAAGTGAGAATGAGCCACGGTAGGCCCAAAGTAATGAAAGTAAAGAAAGTCAGGGGTTAATGGCAAGCTCATAAGCCCCAAGGATGAGGAATGATGTAATTGGGCCGGGGAAGCCCAAAGAACTCAGTAAAAACCCATGGAAATGCAAAGTTAAGAAAAAGGCCAACGAAGCCCAAGGAAAGCAAATGGGCCAGGGACGCCCAAGAGAAAATAGATGGGATATAGGAGCCTGCTAGTGATGTAATAAAAGAACCAATGGATGTACTGGACCATTGGGAGAAGAATAAACGGCAAACTCAAAGAGGTCTAGCAGGATTGAGGCAAAAAACTTCGCAGCGGGAATGATAAAGTGGCATGACAGGAGATGGTAGCAGAAAAAAGGGTGGGCTAAAGAAAGGCAAAGCCCACCATCAAGCAAGGCTTAGCCCCTAAATGAGGCAAGCCATAAAAGAAAGGGGAATAAAAAAATGGTCAAAAACGGATGGCAGACCGTGTAGGCCAACCACGGCAGACGCATGAGCAGCAGGCAGGTTTTGGATATACATGGAAGAGAGGCACGTGCAAGGCCCAGACCTTACCAGCCTATACTCAGTCAATACAGGACACAGTGAGGTAATGGGTTAGAGGTAAGAGGGCATGGTTTGGCAGTGGGGAAAGGGGAAAAACCTATTCTGAGGTTCCTGGTCGGGCTCTTTTGGGGGAAGTGTCCTGTTAGGATGACATACCACCCAAAAGAAGCAAAGTTGAGTTGGAATCACTAAGTGCATGCCATGAGGGATGGGGAGAGAGAAGGCACCCACACCATAGTAGGGAAGGGTGCCACGGCAAACAAACAAATAAAATAGTTTTCTTTTGTCTGGGGATGGGGAGTGGCACACAGATGGACCAGTGGTGGTTAGTAAGTACACCCAGACCCGACAAAAGTGGTTAAGGGATAAAATAGTAAAACTCGGTCACGGGAGGCATTATAAAATTGGCCTTTACCGTGTATAGGGGACGACACTAGCACCACGATATAGGAACTTAAAAAAAATGGGGAATAGAAAACAAGTATTGAGAAAAAGAGAAGAAAGGAAAAGTGATAAGAAAGGGGAATATTAGAAGAGAAGGAAAAAAAAAAGTTAGAGAGTTAAAGCGACAAGCATGCACCAATAGGTTGATTCTCTCTCTCCCTCTCAAAGTCTTGCTTTCTACTAGAAACAAAGAATTCTCTTGTACACTAGCTATTCAAGTTCGTTTCCCTCAAAATGATTAATTTCCACGGCAGGATTTCCCTGAGAGATTATTCACGTTGAGAAGAGACGTTCTTCCCTCTCTGGTTTTGGTCTTATGGATCAAATTTGATCTGATTTCTTTCTTCTTTTGATTAACCCATATACTACCCACTTATTTCCCTTACTTTTCTTTATAAAAGTAATTGTTATTAAACTGTGATTATCTTTTCTTGATTAGGGATTATCTATTCACTTTAATTAAGAAGTCAAAGTAATTTATTTTGTCTTATTATTATCAAATCTGTCTGCTGCAACTCATCTAAAATAGCTCTGCCTGCTGTAAGTGCGCTCTTGGCGAACGAGGCATAGTTTGCGCACAAGCCGGACCTATAAGGTTGAATTTTATCAACCATCTTGTTGGCTTTATTTCGTGCCAAATTTGCTTGTATTTTAGCAATCAGTAACCCTGTATTTAGGTGGGAATCATGTAAGGGTAGTGTGTGAGAGAGTGTGAAGAAATGCTCAAGATTTTGCAAAGAATCAGGGACTCGAGACTGGATCTCGCAGGTAGCCCCTTGAACATATGAAGCGTTCTTACGGTTCATATGTGAATAAAAGACTTCCTTACCCTTTCTGTCTTTGCTTCTTCTTTTTCTTCGCGAGCTTTTTTTGAACAGTGGACCCCAGTTTATACATATATTTCTTTTTTTTGCCATGAACAGTGTTGTCTCTTCGAATTTCTCAGTTTAGCAGTTATTCTGAGACGCAGCGGCCGTTTCATTAATTTCATCCCTTATATGATGGCTGACCCATCGCATCCTTTCATGTCGGTATTAATGTCGTTGGTATTTAAGGGAAAGTCCCTTCACACTCTAGACACAAACATCTTCTCCCTTTCCAACACAAACACTTCCTCCGTTTCCCTTTCTTCATCGTATTTTCCTTCTCCAACACCTTCATTTGGTTACTCCGATCAACTGCTGTGTCATGACGTCGGCGAAAGGTCAAAGCTCTTCCCACCGTAAGGGAAAAGAGATTGTCTCCGATTCTCCCACCGTACGCGATGTAGGTGAAGAAGTCATTTATTTCGAATCGGACCATTCCAACGAGGAAGAAGCGCCAAGTGCCCCAGATAGTAAGTGCGTTCCTCTTGTTGACCCTTGGTATGATATCCATCCCTATTTCCCCAAGGTTCCTAGTGATTATACGCTGCCGCCGTTGGGCCGTGTGTGGCTTGCTCTTTGCCGGCGAAACACGAATGTTTCTTGGGCTCCGTTGGCCTCCTCGATCCCCAATCTTGTCATTTGCCAAGGCACTTCACTCCCCATGCCTATTCACTTCGAGTTGGGGTGGGGCACCACCTTGGGTTGGAGGGAATGGGTGGATAGGGAGTTATTCGACACGGGTTTCATGGGGTTGCTACAGCAGGCCAGTGTATTGAAGGCCATTATTTCATCCCGTTGTCTATCTAGCTATAGGGACCTCTTCAAGCTTCGCCATTTGGTCCGCCGATGGTGTACCACCACTCACACTTTCTTTTTCTCCTGTGGCAAGGTTATGGTGACTTTGGAAAACGTAGCAAATCAGTTGCTTTTACCCATCCTTGGTGATGTTGATCCTGGTGCTTTAGAGTTTTCCCCGGAGGAAGAGGCTGTGGAGGCCAAGTTGAAGAAAAGGATAAGTGGGAATGCCAAGTTGTCATATTGGGTTAGTTCTCCTGCTAAGATCTCTGATGCTGCTCATCGCTCGACCTTTATCACCTTCTGGCTTTGTAAGTTTATTTTTGGCTCCCATCCCCATTATGCTGTGAAACCTTTATATTTTCGTTTAGCTATTAAGATATCTACCGGGGTGAGTCTGCCATTGGCTCCTATGTTCTTGGGGCATTTGTATGTTCAGTTGGACATTATGCAAAGCAATGAGAGTCAGGCAGGCTCTTGTCACATAGTCACTACTTCTGTTCACAGTACTATCCTATAGCAGTTGTTGTTTGAGCGTTGTGCCCGGCACTTGGCGAAGTGTAGGCCTATTCGTTTTGCTAAAGAGAAATATCAATCATGCCCGAGAGTAATTACCGATTTTTGCAGTAGATTTGAGTCTGACTTTCCGTTGGCTTTCTGTTGGTCTGGTTTGAAGCCAATTGATTATTCTGTTGTTGAGTCTTTTGATAAAAGAATTGGGTTTTCTTGGAGAGCTTATAGGAACTTGGGTGCGGGTTACACATGTGTAGACTCTGTTATGGGTCTATTTGTTGACACTACCGGGACCACCACCCCCTTGACTGATTTCAAGGAGACCGGGATCACTTACTTGGCAGCCACCAATGCTGGGTGGTTGCCTTATTTGGTTGTCGAGGGCCTCAGGTTCGTGCATTATCTTGCCAACCGGGTGAGAAGACAGTTTAGGCTAGATCAAGACATTCCTGATGATCTTTATTTTCTCGTGGAATCTCCTACTTCCGTCTGACCATTCCTGTGGCACATTGCTTTTGAATTCTGGAGCTAGCGTTTTACTGCAGTTATCGTTCCAAGCTTATTGAGAGAGGGTACTTGCACTCCCGCTATGCATGACTACTGGCAAGCTATGATGACTTCGTTTGAGCAAGAATTGATGGGTAGTCATGGTTTCTCCCTTATTCCTTCTGATGGGCTCAGTATGGTCGTTTCGGCTAATCGATTGCTCCTGCCTTCTAAGTCTGTATTAGCAAATGCCAGGAAGTATAATCGATCTGCCATCTTTGAGTGGGTTGAGGAGGATAGGGAGTGGCATTTGCATGCTGGTGATTATCCTCTGAGTTGGGAGAAGAAAGTGAAAGTGACGAACATTTCTGCATCTGGTAAAAAGGGTCCTGCCAAGCTTAAGTCTGCAAGCAAGTCCAAGCTTGCTACCCCGTGGCCAATTACAGATGCTCCCCCATCCAGCAGGACTCGAGGCAGTAAGAGAAAGACATCCCCTTACCTTGCGTTCGCCACTGAGCAGAGAGTATGTTATTCTAATTCTGCTTTGTCTTTATATATATATATATATATTTTTTTTTTTTTTTTTTTTTTTTGACTTTCCTATGGCTAACCCTGACACGCTTGCTGACTTCTCTTTTTAACCTTATCTTTTGTTCTCTTTTCCTTCACAGTCTAAGTATAAGGAGGGTACATTTGTCACCCGTCCCATATTGCTTGACGAGCCTGAGTTTGAGGTACATCACTTTCCTTCCCTTCTTTTCTTTTTTCTTTGCATGTGTTTCCTCTACCACATGCCTTTGGTTGTCTCATCCAGTTACGGGCTCCTTTGTTCTTCATTTTTTTTTTTTTTTTAGGATGAGCCTGAGCCTCTCTTTGTATATCACCCCATAGCTGAGGAAATTTTTGCCTCCATAGGCGCACCTATGGAAGGCTTCTTTGATGGTGCTGATATTGTGTTTGGGACCCCAACTCCTGCCACTCCAACCGCTCCATAGGGAGTTCCTGTTGAGGCTCCTATCCCTTCCACTAGGCCGGTACCCATAGGTGAGGGTACTCATACTGAGAGGGTTAGTAAGGCCACTCCTATTCCAATCGAGACACTTACTCCCTAGGAAGAGGTCATTCCTCCTGCTGCTGCTCAGACTGAGGTTGCTTCTCCTACCACACCCCTTGTTATCTCCACCAGTGACCCCTTCGTAGCTCTATCTCAGGCTATGAAGGATGGTTCTTCTTTGGTGGTTACCCCTTCTTCCATTCCTAACTCTGCTACACTTGGGCCTGATGCAGACTTATCCTCTGAGGGGTTTGAGGACGATCTTGAGGATCCTGACTACAAGCCTACTAAAAAGAAGAGGGTTTCTGACTTTGATGAAGAAGAGAGTGTTGACTCCGAAACTGAATTCATGGGTGGGTCTCTTCTCTCTTCCTCTATGGGTTCTCTAGAAACTTAGTTGGGCTTAAAGATTCCGTCTGCTATCCACTTGTCTAGCAACACATCCAGCTCCTTCAGGGTACACGGTATGGATGAGGGAGTATCATATACCCTCCCCTCGGTTTTCCTTCTCCGCTCTCTGGTGGACACCACCACAACCTATAGGGCTTTTCTTTTGTCAAATAGGACTGGGTCGTCTTCCTAGCCTTTTGCAGTAGCTGTGCAAACTGGGAGATTTCTAAATTTTGCAGAACAGCTCTGTACTCTAGGATCATGTTCGTCATACACATTTCTACCAAGGTTCTTTCTTCACAATGGTCATAGCAGTCAAGTGCTATGTCCCTGAACCTTTTGATGTATTCCATCAAATCCTCACCATTTCTTTGCTTGGTTGCTTCCAGGGTTGCAAGTGTCACCGTTTCCTCCTCGTGGAAGTATTTAGTACAAAATACGTTAACCATGTCATCCCAGGTTGGGATTGATCCTGGCTTTAGGCCGATGTACTAGGTGTATGCCCAATCACATAGTAATTTGGAAAACTCTCGAAGACATAAGTCTTCATTTGCGGCGTAAGGGCCAAGAGTATCAATAAACTTGCTCACGTGCTCCACGACACTTCCTTTCCTGCCATCGTACTGTGCAAAGGCCCGTGGGTCATATCTCTCGGGGTATGGTTTACTGAGTACCCTTAGTGGATATGGAGGTCTTCGTGCATAGAATCTTTCCTTAGGTGCTCTGGCAGGAGGGCTGTTTCCTATTGCACTAGGCCCGAGTTTTCTGGATAAGGGAGTTGGGATCGGTCCAACTGGAACCCACCTTGGTGTGGCTTGTGCACAAACTACACTACGTCTGCCAGGCTTTGGTTACATGCACATGGCAAGTAGAGCCGTTATAAAAAAGTTATGACAGACAAATATAATACGGATAACACTAGAAAGTATAGTCACTACTTTTAGCTACAATAAATAAAAGTGAGCAACAAAAACCTCTCCATACACAGAATAAGCTAAGTGAAGGATAAACAGAGTTAGCATAATCAAAGTGTTAGTCTGCCATGCCAAGTAATACACGGGATTGAAACCAAGAAAGGGACGACCGTTCCCTCAACACGAGTAATCTTAGAGAAGAAATTAATTGTTTTGAGAGAACAGGCCTAAATGGTCTATGCCCAAATACAGATCTTTTGCCTTTTATAGAGAGTAAGGCTATTGGGGGAGAAAGGGGATCAACCTATTGGTGCATGCCTGCCCTTCTAAACTCCCTATTTTTCTTTTCCTCTTGTTACTTCTTACTTTTCTTTTCTTTCGTTTTACTTTCTTTTCTTCCCAATGCTTACTTTTGGTTATCATTTTTCCTAGAAATTCCTATTACTGTGATTTTTCTCCTCCCCCTCAGTGCATAGCAAGGAGTCATTTATATAGAGCCTGTCGTGACTAGTATTTACTATTTTAGCCCTTAACTGCCTTTGTTTGATGTGGGTGTCCTTGCCGACCACTTACTGGTCGTTAGTTGTTCAACCACCACCACTTACCTGTGTTGGCTGTGCCGCTCTCCTCTGCCAGACAAAGAAGGCTATTTTATTTGTTTGCTTGCTGTGGCTTTTCTACCCGTTACAGTGTGTGTGCTCTCTCTCTCTATCCCTCATGGCATGCACCTAGTAGTTCCAACTCATCCTTACTTCTTTTGGTTGGCATGTCATCTCAGTCAGACATTTCCCCCAAAAGAGCCTGAGCAAGAACCCCATAATAGGTTTTTCCCTCTCCCCACCACCAAACCATAACCTCTCTTACCTCTGACCCATGACCCACCACTTCCTACATTGGCTGGGTACAGGCTGGTGGTGTCTAGGTCTTGCGCGTGCTTCACCTTCTTCACTTGCTGCTCATGTATTTGCCATGTTCTGGAGATTGGTCTGTATGTTCTGCTGTGTACTTTTGGCTTCTTATGGTGTGGGTTGTTTTCCGATCTGCCATTCTTTATGACTTGCTTCTTTTGGGGGTTGGGCCTTGTCAAACCATGGGCCTTCCTTCCCTCGGCCTACTCTATATTTCATTCCGTGGCCTTGCTAGCATTTCCCGCCATACCACTCTGCTATTCCCGCTATAATGTTGTTTAACTCAATTCTGCTGGGTCTCTTTGGGCCTGCTGTTTATCTTCCTCCCAGTGACTCAGTGTGTTTACTGGGCCTTTTCTTACATTGTTTATGAGCTCCTATGTCCCATTTCCCTCTTGGGCATCCTTGGCCCATTTGCTTTTCTTGGGCTTCCTCGGCCCTTTTCCAATCCTACTTTCCCATGGGCCTTTACTAACTCTCTTGGGCTTCCCTGGCCCAATTACTTTATACCTCATCCTTGGGGCTGATGGGTCTTCCATTAGCCCCTTACTTTCTTTGCTTGCATTACTTTAGGTAAGGGTGAGTTTGTTGTTGGAGTGGGTCATGGGGTGGGTTTATTGATCGTCGATTTCTAGGTTTGAGATGTTTTGGTGTTCTTGTTGGAGATTAGTTTGTGTTTGTGTTTGGTTGATAAGAAGGGTAAGAAAATCCTAGAAAATCTGAGTTTGTGTTCTTATTTTAATTTTAATTTTGCTTTATGTTGGTATGGTTGAGCTGGGTTTATGTTGGTATATGTGGATTGATTTTGTTTTGGATAATTTGGTTTATGTATATATACATAAATGGATTGATTTTGTTTGTACAATATTCATTTATGATTTTTCTGGGTTTGATTTTCTTGTGTTCTTATGTTTAATTTTCTGGGTTTGTATGGTTTTTTTTGGGTTTGTGCTCTTCTGTCTTTTTGATGAAGAAGATGGCAAATCTAAATTCATGTATTTTAGGTTCTAATTTTTTTTTTCATTTTTTTTTTTGTTAAAATAGATAAATTAATTTTCAAAATCAAAAGTTGATGTGGATGCTTATGTGTCTTTTTTAATCATTATTTTATGCTAACGTGACATTTTTTAATATTATTTTATTGGCCATATTAGCATTTAATGTGTCAACAGTGCACTCTGTTTGCCACATTAGCAATTTCTATTAAATGAGTAACGATAAAGACCAGAATGGAACGCGTTAATTGATTTAGGGACTAAAAGTGGTGAAATGAAAATGTAGGGACCAAAATGGAAAAGATACAAAATGTAGAGACTAAAAGTGCATTTACGCCTAAATTAAAATACACTCAATAGTAAAATTTTGGAGATAAAAATATAATGACTTATCTTCATAGTTTGTAGGTCCAGCCGTATAACAACAGTGGACTTATAACATTTCAGCAGTATGATAAAATGAGTCCAGTGGTACAATATGATATTATAAGTCATTTCATGGTGACTTCATGATTGAAGGGAAAAAATGGGTGCAACTAGAGGGGGAGAGAACATGTCCAGCCGCATGCATAGGTTGGTTAAGTTTATCCTCTTTATCATGCATTTAAATTATTTTCTCCATGTAATACTCTTTTAGTTTTTAGCCAAATATAAGTGTTATCGCCTTTCATAAGAAGTGCGTTTAGTATTAGAAATTTATGTCTTTCATGAGAATGACTTTAATATGAGATCATTGTACCTTCTAAGAGAAGGATTTTTAGTCTTTAATGTTCATATGCCTTCCATGAGAAAGGGCTTCTGTAATATGTTCTTGGAAGAATGTTTGGTATCTTTTAAGATGTATGGAGATGGTAAGAAATATATATGTTTTGTGAGATATGGTGTTTGTAAGATAGATGAGGAATATATGTGAGAAGTATGTATGGATAGTTTGTGAGGAATGTGTTTGTAAAATATATAGAAGTATGAGATAGATAATATGAAGGTTAAATATAGCAAATACATGAGCTTATAGTTATTGCTGGAGTTGTTTTTTATGTTATGACATTGGTTATGTTGCTTTCTAAGAAGAGAGGTATTGTAAGAGAAATAGAGAAAGAGATGGAGATGTGTTTTTGAGCAGCAGAATGATGATATTTTAGAATAATAGAGTGTGGGAAAGATGGGTAATGGATAATGGTGTGTTGTAATATGTGTGTTGTGTTGTTATCTAAGAAGAGAGATTTTGTAAGAAAGATGGAGAAGTATGAAAATGTGTATATGGCAGCAAAATGAATGAAGTTTCAGAATAAGGGGGTGAGAGAGAGATGGATAGATGTGTCTTAGTGTGTGGCTTAGTCCTTTTTATATAGAGCCAAGTATGTAACTAGATTAGAATTAGTTGAAGGGAAATTTAGCAAATAAGGAAAAGTCTTTGACAAAGTAAGTGGTTTCATTAGTGGGTTTTTAGTTTTTAGCCAAATGAAGAAATTTTGAGACTGTTGAAGCTGCTGTTACAGCTGTTAGTCACAGCTGTCAGCTTTACAGCAGTAGCTGCTGCAGCAGCTGACACTGCTGGATAATGTCTGTTGGAGGAAAATATTTAGCATTAAATTCATGGTTTGGCTAAAAATGGTAAGATAACCTTTATGGGACATTCCTATTTCTGGTATTGCAGCTGGAGGCTAAGGATCTTAGCTTAAAATGGTTGGATTTCTTTTATGGATTCTTACTTCTTTAGGTATAGCAGGTAGTTGCTGGGATTGACTATTAATGGGCAAGTGATGTCATTTTAGGACATGTGTCAACTACCTAAGTTGCTACTGGACGTACTGCAGCTGCTGCTGGACGTACTGTAGCTTCTGCAAGAGCTATTCAGGGGTTTTGGACCATGGGCTTCGACGTCATGTTGTTAATATGGCTCTTTCGGGCTTTAAAAGAGGTTTTTCCAAAATCCATAATTTGTTGATGGGTGCAAGTTGCCAATGAAATAAATTCCATGTCTTGTGAAAAATTTGCCCTTAACAGGCTTTTTTTTTCCTTTATTAGATTAGATGGAGTCTGTTCTGCTAAAGTTTTTTTAGCCTTGTTGTTTATGATTTTCCAGTTTAATGAATAATCTCAAAAAAAAAAAAAAATGGTAAAATGTGGTTAGAAGTCATTGGATTCATATGACCATAATATGTTTGGGTTGGAAGATCAAATCAGGACATTGAAAAAGGAGTTGAGGAAGAAGTTGTTTTGAATCTTATTTTGAAACAAATACCATAACAACCAAAATAGAACTTTATCCGATGACTGTTGTAATACACTTTTTTTTTTTAATGCCATTTCATTACATACGGTGTATTTCTTTGTTGTGGAATGCCTTTTTTTTTTTTTTTTTTAAATGCTAACCACCTCATGGTAAGTAAGCAAAAGTGAAGAAAATTTTGCATTAAAAATGTCTAGACATGGATTTATATGTGCTATGTAGACACGGGGTGTTTAACAACAAAATTAGTTGGAGAACTTTATCCTGTCTTTTAAAATACATCTCTTTTTTCTTTATTATTTCTTTTTTTTGCTCTCACACAGTATATTCTCAAGATTTTCAACGAGAAACAAAATACTATTCACGTTGGGAGAGCCCACAAAGGTCCTATATCTTTTACAATACACCTCTTTTTCCTTCATTATTTCATTCTTACAATTTATTTTTTTGTAGTGCTTTATTTTTTCGAACAACCCAAGTGTATTGTTCAAATATAATATAAATCCGTGCATCACACGATTTAACAATAATTTATTCCATATTAACAAGACCCTTTAATAAAAAAAAAATAATAAAAAAAAAAAAAATGAAGAAACTGAAGAAAGAAGGAAGGAAGGAAGGAAGGGCCCACCAAGAAGAATATGAGGAGAATATTAATAAAGTGCTGCTGCTGTTAAATGTTACCTAAAAAGACCCCTTCCTTCCGGCCTTCTCTATCTCGTGTCCCAAACCTAACTCTGTTTATTTAATTTTCTCCATTGGGAGAGAAAATGGGAAAGTATATGAAGAAATCGAAGGAAGGTGAGGTGGCGGTGGTGATGGAGGTGTCCTCCATTGGTATATGTACAAGAAGGAGAGCCAAAAGTTTACTAGCAGCCCAGAAACCCAAACCTAAATCTAAGTCTGACTCCTCTTCTCTCTCCTACCTTCAGCTCCGCAGCCGCCGCCTCCACAAACCACCTCCTTTACTCCTTACTACTACTACTACTCCTTCTTCAACAAAACCAAAACCCCACACCATTTCCATTTCCAATTCCACCCTTTTTGATTCTTCTTCCTTTGGAGATAATTATTTGGACTTCGATGCCAGTCCCAGAGAAAGGTTCATTCTCTAATACAACATGCCCTTTTTCTTTTCTTTTCTTTTCTTTTTAATCATTTTTATTTTTCAATGCATATGCATGCAAATGTGATTTTCAATTTGAATGCTCGGTTGGTTGGTTGGTTGGTGTCCTTTTTCTCTTCTGTTCTGTAAGTATTAGTAAGATCATCTTTTTAATAAATCTTTGGCTTCAGCTTTTTCTTCACTTTTGTACTAAATACCTCTTTGTGCTTTAAAAAAATAAAAAACCCTCCTTTCTTACTTTGTCCTTAGTTTTTATTTTTTAACGAGGAAATATACAAGAAAAATTGGGCTTTTTACTGTAAATTTTTTTTTTTTTTTTTGGGTTAAAAAATCCTAGCTAGCTTGAAAATTGGAATTATTAAAATCTTGGATTTTTTTTTTCCTGTTCTGCTTATGCAACTTAAAAAATAGAAAAAGAAAAAAATAATAATAATAAAGGAGGTACATTTCTCCACAACTTTGGTGGACTCAGGGAGGGCCTTTTTCTTTCAAATTATGTCTGGTCTTTTTTTATTTGTTATTATCTTTTAATTTTTTGGGTGGATTTCATAACTTAATGTACTCCTGGGTGTAAATTATGTCGTGTCCAATCACAATCTTTTTGTTTTTTTCATGATTTCTCTTTGGCATGTTGTCCTTAAAAAAAAAAAAAAAACTATTTTCTTTGGATGGGTCTGCCTTTGCTTCTGATGTTTTCACTGTTCATCTGATCTATCAATGTTTGCAAAATCCGTGATATAAATTATTTCATGAAAAGATGGTGACTTTCTGAGAGGGCCTTTAATGCAGTTAATGTATCTGCAACTTGGGTATCTCATAGCATAGCAGGATTTAATAATTGCAATTTTTGCGCTTACTGCTTTACTTAACTTAAAAGGTCAACAAGAAATTGACATAAAAAAAATTGTAAGTCGTTGTCATTGAACTTTAGGGCCTATATATATATATATTTTTTTTTTAATATCAATGTAAATATGGCCCTTCCTTGAAATTGGATATGCAAATTCAGTTCACCTTTTGGTCTTTCTAGAGGAGCTCAGTGCTGCTTCAATGATACTAGAAAGGGGTAATGAATGTAATACTTGCAATACTGTCAGCAGTAATTTTTCTGCGTCTTTTGTGTTAGCAATAAATAATCCTATTCATGGGGCCTAGTTTCTGACCAAAACGCGTATCTGGGATACTCTGTTTTGTGGGGGGTGGGGGGGGCCTGTATTTCGTGACAAAAAAAGTTTGTAGATCTCTTAACTCTAAAAATTATTCCTTATTAGGTTTTGTATTCAAAATTTAATACAGTTATGCATGCAATGTTGTATTGTGATATATATCATATATTGGTGTTTTGCATATAGGAGTAGCAGCAGGGAGAGCACGCCCTGTAGTCTGATAAGGGACGCGGATTCTATAGGAATCACCCCGGGTTCAACGACCAGTCGAACTTCTACTGAAACTAACCGAAGAGTTAGGAACATCCCAACAACACAGGAGATGGAAGAGTTCTTTGCCCGTGCCGAGCAGGAACATCAGAGAATATTTATTGACAAGTAAAATTGACTCTTATTTATCAGCAGTGCACTTCTAGTTGTTCTTTCATATAGAACTGCGATAATAACTCTCTTTTTAATTGTATTTATGATTTTTGCAGGTACAACTTTGATTTTGTGAGTGATTTGCCCCTCCCAGGACGGTACGAATGGGTGCAGATAATTCCCTAAGCCGAGTTCGTTTAATTGGATTTATGGTGGAGCATTGCAAGTGCAGGGAAGTGCATGTAAAGTAACTAGCACTAAGACATACGATTTTAGTTATCGGTAACATAACCAGAGCTTATGAATTACACACTAACCAACTTAGAAAACCAAAAATCCCTCCTTCAAGAGGAGGAATCATTGGAGAGGAGATTGGGTAGGGTAGTTATCGGTTTTGGATAGATTCATCAAGTGTAATTTTTAAGCAGTATGTCTAATTAACTAGATTTTCATTTCCAGTATTTTCTTAATATTTCAGTTTTGTCTATATTTAGGTGAGGATGAACAATCAACTGTGTCTCTTTGGAAATAAATCAACTCTTCTCTTTATTTGTGTTTGTTTTATTCTATGTTTTGTACCATGAATTTTTTGATAATGCCTTCTGTGAACTGATATATTACCTGCGTCTCTAATTTAAGTCTTGATGTTGATGTTCTAATTAAATCATATGTGAGATTGTTTTCTTCATTGGATGCTTCAACTTGTTGTGAGTGGTCAAGGTGGTGGCAGTCATTGCTATCAGCTATCAGGGGACCCAATTGGACTAGCTGGTTAGGTTGACCATCGTTGGTTTAATCAGTTCAACAACTTTTCTTTCTTTTTTCTTTTTTCTTTTTTCAAATCCATTTTGCATGAAGCTCTAACATAATAACAACATCCTTCACTAGTGATGTTTGAACATTTTTATCCAGTTCCTCTACGGACACACAAAATCTTTTTCACATCTTACCTACATGACATTTGAGGTAGTGTTTGATTAGGTTCACCCTAACAAAAAAAAACACAGATGGTGTGAAAAGCTATGAAACTCTGGGTGTAAAATCTCTCTTTTATATCCAACAATACTTCAGACATAACCAATTTAACTACTTTTTTCACAAAACTTTTAATTGGTCCAACGTTATTTTCACATAGACTACCATTAAAATCATAGCCTATTGAGAGAACTATCCCTAATATTCAAATTGAGCATGTCTATTGTGAAGCCAATCAATGTGAAGATGTTCCTGCAAAATTTGAAACATATCTAATATCTTAATGGTACCTTTGATAGAGCCGAGCATTGCTATAATAGACTAGTTAATTCTTTATGTTATGCATATCTTGTTTCTACCCAAAAATAAAAAGAAGAAGAAGAAGAAGAAAATCACCACTTATTTCTCAAATTAAAAGTCTGGCGACTGAATTGGCAACTCGGCCCCTGTATACTTTAACCTAGCAAATCAGTATCTACAATTTAAAAGCACCATTAGTGGTGGGGTAGTTGATGCAGTTTTGGATTGTTACCTTTCTATCTTACTTGAGAGTTTCACAGATTCTTTCTGACATGGAGTTTTGGTTGATTCTTAAAAGATTTCCCTTGTGAATTTATGGTAGTAAAAAGTAAAGCTGCTTGAGTTTGTCAAAGGGACCATTACTAGGGCCTTGTGGTTGTGGAGCATGAGAATTGGTTCTTATTAAAGCCTATTCACATGGGACACTGTGCGTTTCTGCACTGATTACGTCACAGACTGCAACATAATGTTCAACATAGATTTGATGATGATGTCTTCTCAACGTTTAAATGATGAAAGGCCTCTCTCTCCTCTTCTATCTTCCATCTTCTATCCCACCCACCATATATTCTTTTCTTTTAGCAAATAAATAAATAAAATGTCTTCAACTTCTTTTCGAAGACTGGTAGTTGCAGTGCCCATGCTTTGATGCTTCTTCTTTTTTTGCCTCTCCGTTTGGAAATCTAACACAAAGACATTTATCAAAATACCTTATATAGGGCTAGTGGGTGTCAATATGTCATGGCCTTGTTTGTTTGTTTTTTGACCTTTTCCTTAGCCATGCATGGCCATGGTTTTAAACTTTTCAAGCTCCTCTTTTTTCTTCTTCCACTCTTAATTTTTTTATTGAAACATATTTAATTATTCCTCATTTTATAGTTGCATTCAGTATTCCTACTCCACTAAGCAAGACATTTATAATATCCAATTGTTCCTCACATGTCCAATTATTTGTGTTTCTGAACTTGATGATTAGGGAATAAGTGGGAGCTTTTAGATTCAAACTTTCAGAGTGTTAGAAAATAATTAGATAGCTGTTTCATATTTAGTAATCTGACTGATTAGATTTATAATATTTTATGAAATTGACTAAATTATTTTCTCTAAACTGCAAAGCTTTTATTCTTGCATGAAACAAAAGTTCACATGTACATATCTTTGTTGGTGTGGGTGTGTGTTTCAAGCACTTTTATTATTTTTTATTTTCTAGCCATTGGAAATTTATGTTGGGAAATAAAAGATAAAACAGCCATTGGACTATTATGAGAAAAATAACATTTAGGCAATAATGGTTTGAGCTTTTATGAGTGTTATTAGTAATCAATAACTATGGGTTATTATTGAGTAGCATATCTAATACCCATCACACTCTTTCCTATAAGTTGTTCTTGAACCTCCGTGAGTGGAAGTGCGTCCATCACGAACGTTGACGCTATAATCTAATCCTGAAGGGTTATTTGGCCAAAAGAACCAGTTGCCCTGAGTTTTACTTCGGATAGCACAAATCAATCTTTAATGACAACGCTTTTGCAGCGTGATTCTATAGTGTTGTGATATTGTTCATATATATATATATATATATTTGTTCTTTCTAATTTGCATTTTAGATAAAATACTTGAGATAGTATTTGTTGTATTAAACTTGTTTATTCAATGATATATTTCTAACAATCTTAAAGTTTGACTTGTGTTTTAAAATGGATAAACAAGTTATTAATACATTTTCGGATGGTTCTCACCTTAAACGTTTTTTGTACTGTGATGTATACAAAACTCTTTTTAGATATGTTAAAGACGTTTAACAATCATGGGTCAATTGGTTTTATTTTTTATATATACAACAGTCATTCTATTGGGTTTGATTAAAAATTGTTATTATTCTATTCAATACTGCCATTTTGTGTTTTTTGTTTTCATAAATATATATACTCAATTCATATGAAAGATTGTAGTTTATTTCATATAATATTATAAAAGAGTTTCTACTTCCACGTTGGCCGTGAACATTATTTGTTCTCTCTTATGGTATCTCCATCTAGATAACGAGAAAAAGCTATCAGTAAATATATGTGGTTTAAGAAATATTCTTTGAGGGGAAATTATCGTGTACTCCTAGAGTATTATAAATGCGTATCCCTCCTCTCACATGAATGGTGGGTCCCACTAATTAAATTCACGATGGAATCTACCATTCATGTAAGAGGGAGGACTACGCATTTATGGTATTCCAGGAGTACCTAATAATTTTTCCTCTTTGAGATTCATAAAAATTAATTGACGATATATTTCAATTATGTGAATTCTCATAAGAAATGAGATAAAATTTTATTTTTGGTACAACTAGGAAAAAAATGGTGTAGACTTATGGTGAAAGCATTCCTATTGTTAAGCGGGAATAATGGTGCCTTATTAACTTGGTATCATATTGTATGATGAAGGATTCAATGACACCATAATTTAATTGAATATTATCTTTCGTGCTAAAGTATTCAAGTGATCACTTATGATTGTGTGAAGGAAATGTTTATAAAGTAAAAAAATGAAGTTAAAAATGACATAAGCCTATCTTGGTATATCTCAAATTGTAGAGGGTGGTTGGCTAAGATGTTAACAAAAGCTAAAAGAACAATACCTCAAAGTGTGGGGCACTTGCCTAAGGTCATACTACATGAATCTAAAAGGAGAAAACTTAGTTCGCAAACATGTGTTTGTGTATTTTTTGGCTATGTTTGTTGTAGTTCATGCTATAGAATTCTTTTCATCAAGAGTGATGTATTTAGAATTGTATACTAGTATTGAATCTTAAAATGCTATATTCTTTAAGTATGTGTTTCCTTTGGAAAATAAGGAAAATGTGTTGCATGAATTTATTGATACTTCTAATGATCTTGTTGTAATGTGCAAGAATTGAGAAAATGTATGTGAGCTAGAAAGGAAAAGAGTTACCATAATGATTTCCTTACATGTGTTGTTGAAAATGAACATGTAAGTAATTATGATACAATTAAATTTGTTGATGCACCATTATGGTTGGAAGCTTTTAACAAATTATTAGATTATGTCTAATCATACTTGGAATGGGTTGAGCTTCCACCTAAGGTTAAACCTATTGGTTGCAAGTGGATCTTTGAAAGAAAATTATAAGCAAATGAGATTATAAATAAGTGTAAGGCATGCTTCGTAGCTAAGGGCTATAAGCTAAATTATCATGTTGATTATTTGATGCTTATTCTTCAGTTATTAAGGTTGCATATACATGAATTTTATGTCATTGCATTTATTTACAAACTTATTGTACATCAAATAGATGTTAGAAATTCTTTACTAAATGATGATTTAGAGGAAGATTTATATGGAGCAACCCAATGGTTGTGATGTCCTTAGAATATAAAGTTTGTAAATTGGTTTTAAATCATTGCATGGATTAAAATAAGCACCTAAACAATGAGAGTCTCTTCTTTCTTCAATCACTCTGCTTAGACAACCCCCCCTCCCCCACCACCTTTTCTTTGAGAAAATTTAACTCTTGAACCCTATTCCTTGATACTGTGAGAGTGCCTTTTTTTTGTGACACTCAGGCCCAAGGATCCCGGGCCGAATAGTTTGTGGTTTGATGGACCGGACTTTGATTCAACGCAGCTAACAGGTTGTTTAAGAATCAAGTAGTGCATAGGGCATGTTTCCTACAATACATGTAAACTGACAAGTAAGGATATTTGTATTGAAAGACAAATCAAAACAGCAAGGTAAATGCAGAGATCAAAATAACAAAAGCACAAAACAACGCTATAAGGATCCTTAAATCAGTGAGAAATATTTTATTGAAATTTTCTTTGTTATGGTTACAGTACGCTCACTAAGACGTGATACAAGGTTCAAGCAAGCTCAAAAATTACAGTCTTGAAAGGATACCGGGAAGTAATATTACTAACTTTCCTTGAGTTTTCTCTTCTTTACAAAATTTCATCGATAGTTTTTCACTCCTCAAAATCTCTCTGCCTTCTTCGCAACCTTTACCTTCCTTTTATAGTGATATTTTGGAGTCCCAAGGGAACCATTGGTTCCCCTGTTTTGTCTTCTGGTTAACAGGGCATGTACCGTGCCCATCACTCAGCAGGTTCTATTCCCTGTTTTTCATTCTTCCCTTCTTTTCAGGATTCCTTTGAAAGTCCATGCCTAGTTACCTATTTCGGGATATGCTGAGGTCACGCCTTTCTCGATCCCACCGTTTGGCAGTTCTTCCTTTTTGCCTTTTTTCCCAGCTGGGCAGAATCCCATTCTGTCGGTTTGAAAGTCGTCCGTTGTCATTCCCTTTTTCGTACTTCTCTATTCTGGTTCCCCGAGGCGCTTCCCACTTGCGCCATGAGAGGTTGCTGATTCTTTCTTCTTTTCTTGTTGGGTCGTTTGGCGCTTGTGGCTTCTAGTCTCTTTTTTTTTTTTTTTTTTTTTTTTTTTTTTTTTTTTCCGAACTGTCTTAATCTTTCTTTGACTTTGCTTATGCGCCTAGGCGGATCCGCACCTCTTGGTGGTCGCTGAGGATCCTGGCTATTTCTTCTTCAATCTCTTGACGTGGGCTTCTCTTCCTTCTTGATACTTCTTTTAGGCTTCAAGCCTCCTGGGCCTGCCACTTCTTTTCTTTCGTGGTCCCCTTGCACCTGCTTCCTTGGGCTTGGCTTATTTTCTTTTGGGCTTGGCTCACTTCTTTGGGCTTGGGCACTGTGATCTTTTTTTTAGACTTCAACATATACGAAAATAGGTGAGCCAATATGCTTGGACTCCATTGGCTTTTTCCTGATATAAAAGCCTGCCTTTTAATTTGGGCAAAAATAGCCAAATAACACCTTTTTGCAAACTATGTTGCAATCTATCATTGCTTTGAAAATATGTAGGATCTATCACTTTTTGGGTACTTGAGTTTGGCAAAATCGAGTTTTCCATAGTACTCAAGTTCCACAAACTCGAGTATCATAAAAAATTTTCCAGCAAATTTGAAGTTTTCTTTTTCAAAGAAGTTGAGGTTTTAGAACTCGAGTTTCAAAAAGGTGGTAGATCCCTACATATTTTCAAAACAATGATAAATTGCTAATTTTTTATTTTTTTTTGCTAAGTAGTGATAGTGGGCCATTTTCACCATTTAATTTGTCTAATAGTACTATGATGCACTTACTTTGAAACAAAGAAACCAAACTTATGTCAGTTCACCATCTAGCCAGACTAGCCACAGAAGGTTGGTTATCAAGCACTATTCAAATGCTTCTGTTCTTTGGTCTCTATCTTGCAACATCAGCATACATTAAGTGGGTAATGGAAGAGCCACTCCTATCTACCATGATCCAGTTTTGAATTTGTCATTGAATCCAAAACACTTCAAAACTGACATTATAAGGTGCTAGTCAACACGATTACAATGCTTTTTTGCTAAATCCACCTTGATTCCCACCATACCAATTTTTTATTCTCTCTTCTTTCTCAAATTCTGGATTAGTTACTGCACTAATTACATTTTTCAGTAATATATCTGCCTAGAACAGATGCAATAATCAGTTTGCAAAGAATTTTTTACTTTTAATTTATTAATTAAAAATAATCTCACAATATAAATTATTCATTTCCTTCCACTATTCCCTTTATAACCATAAATTTTTCCTCTCTCTTCTATTTCCTTTTATTCCTCTCTCTGCCTTACCTTTCTCTTCCCCTCCATTTTGCCAAACAATGTTGTTGCTTCTTGAATGCTATTTACCACCTAACTCTGAGTTTGGTTGCAATAGAAATAAGGAAAATGAAAAGAAATGAATAAGGAAAAAAAAAAAAAAAACTTTTTATATATATGTTTGGAAATAGGAAGGAAGAAAAGAAAAGAGAAAAATATATTTCTTCTTTCCCTTGTTTGGTTTGCAAAAGTAAGAAAAATGCATTTTTGTTTTTTTTTTTTTATGCCCCCATAATTTGAAAGGGTTAAAAGTTATGTGCATAATTGTAAATTTTTGGTTAATGAAAATTCAAATGTATATTGCCCAAATTTTTTCATGAATTCTCTCTCTATTTCTGCCTTGCCCAAAATGGACATATTGCGCACAATGTGGGTTAGATCGGCATCCTTTTCTTTTCCCTCACATAAACCAAGCAGAGGAAACGTCTTTTTCAACCCAACCCAACCAAACCCTTCCCTTCCCTTTAAGGGATCCAAACGCGGTGTAAAAGGAATAAAAGTCTTCCATGGAAACTAGTGTACCACATAACGGATAATAGTCTTTTCAATCAAAAGACCTAATCAAGCTAAGTATTGCCACATATAAAAATTACGAGACTACTGCATTTTCTTGTTTTCATGTCTATTGATCCACTGCATCTTCTTTTGCATTGCATGGCAAAGCACTACAATCCTGATCTCTTTATCTGTTTGTCATTTAATTCTTGCTATACTCACTAACCGCATACCATGAGCAAAAGAAATTCAAACACAATTCTCTGCTACCATTCTACCAAAAATTGTACAAATAATACTAGTCCATTAATAGATACTGAATTTGAGACAGCAAAAAATAAATAATAAAAAAATTGGGGGAGACTTCCAAAAGTAGGACATTGTTGTTATGAAACCTCATTTGAAAGAGGACGACAGACACAAGCACATAGATGCAATTCATTCATTCAATCTTCTTTGACATACTCAAAAGCCCTCAACAGAATGCTTCTTGTATTAAAGATTCATCTAGTTCCTGCCAAACTGAATAACTTGGTTTCAGAAGAACACCACTTCAGACAACTAAAATTCTTTATAATAGAGTGGAGGATTTTCAGTAGGTAATATATTTTGGGATAGATATATTCCCCTTTCCAAACAACTAATTAAAAAACAACTTAAACAAGCATTCACATTGGTGGTGCTAAAATAGCTAACTCAAAACACCAAAACCACCCAACATTGGAGGTGTTATATCTAAAAAAATTTAGCTACATGCTACAATAAGTTGCTACTAGTAGCAACTTACTATAGCATATTGCTAATTTTTTTTATTATATTTTATATTCTCTCTCCAGTCAGTCTCCTCTCTCTCTCTTTCTCTCAAGTTAGTCTTTGCCTTGCTCTCTGACTCTCTCACTCACTCTCCTCTCTCTCTCACCGTCGATCTCGCAGCCAGGTTTGTCAGGTTCATGGTCCGTGGCTTTGTGATCTGATTTTTGGTTTCGGTGGTTTTGGGTTTCAATTAATTTTGTTGTGGGTTTCAGTTGTCGTGGTGATGATGGTGGGTTGTGGCTGTTTGTTGTGGTTGGTGTTGTGGTTGGTTTATTTGTTAATTAGAGTTGCAGTGGTTTTGGTGGGTTTGAGTGGCGGTGGGTTGTGGGTGATGGTTGGTTGCTAGGGTTTTTCCTACCAGTGGTGGTGGTTGGCAGTGGGTGTGGGTTTGCTGGGTTGAGAAGAGGTGGTTTGCTGGTTGTCCTTGCTTCAAAGAAGAGAAAGAGAGAGAGAGATGGAGAGGAAGATAGAGAAAGAGACAGAGAGGAAGAGATAGAAAGAGGGTGAAATTAATACATAGAGAGTGAAATTAATAATAAAAAATGAATAGATTGAAAAAATAAGAGAAGAGATATAGGGTGTATTATTAAATGGGGTGTTAAAATAGATAAAACTTTTTAGCACCACCGATGTGAATGCTCTTATAAGAACCTGAGTGTTTATGGTTTGTGAGGTAGATAGGCTAACTCACAGTAGCCAAGCCTCCAAGAGAAATAAGGGACAGTTGAGAGAAAAGAGAGGAAAAGACTGAACTATGCCTAAAAATTCATGAATTCAACTTACAAGTACAAATCAGTAGTTATGGTCAAGCTATTAAGCTCTTTACAAGACAAAGTCAAGAGAGGCTCAAGATTGATTAACTAACTTCCAGCTCAGCAAAACTGACTTCTACTACAATTATCACACATGCTCAATTACAAAGTCACATGTCATATGTGCTTTTCTTAGGCTACACCTGATTGCACAAGTCAAACACACACACACACACACAGAGAGAGCTTACACTTGCATGCATGTGTCTGCCAGGCTAATGCATCACTTGGCCATCACTTGATCTGTGACAGCTTCGTTAGTAAGTTCAGCTCATGTTGGCTATGTGAGATCCTTAACAATGCTTCCACGTTTAGAAGCAAGGAAAGAAGAGATGTGTACTACAGTTTATATATCCTAGTAAAAAAATGCTTAAAAAAAAAAATGAATGTTATAACAACCAAAAGTTAGTCCCAAAATTTGGGGGTAGGCTAAATCTGATGAAATCTTTCAGAACTTACAAAGTAATAGTAATGTAATGTAGTCAGGACAACCCATAAAAGCCATCTTCAAGATGTCCTTCAAGATCGAAAAGTGTTGCAATTTAAAATCTTTACAAGGTCCCATCCAGTTACAGCCAAGTCATCTAGTGAGAAGTCAACATCAAATAAGCCAACAAGGTAAGCACGACATACCTAAAGCAAGTAACCTTTAAGCACGTCATCATATTATGTGCCAGAAATGCCAATGGCAATCCTTCATGGTAAAACAGAGATTACCTGCTCCATCCCTCTAAATGAAATACCTATGGACTGGGGGGCGATATGTGCTCTGTATGCTTTGTCTCAGCCATTTCAACTTCATATGGACTGATATCAGAAGATTTCTCATTCTCTGTTGCCATTGTTTTCAGTTTTTCTAGTTGAATTGCGCACAGCTCATATCTGATAATTGATGCAAGAAATCACATCTCATAAGTTACATTTTGAAAGAGAGAGCATTCAAGTGGTAAAAGAATTATTATCAAAAGAGCAAAAAAAAAAAAATCAAAATCAATACTATTGTTCCAAAATTTTCTTCCATTGTACCTCTTCAATGAACTTTTAGCAAAGGGACAGAGAAGAAAAAAAAATGTGCAAAAAGGTTTAGCATAATTTAAAGTTAGCTTGAGCTAGTTTTATTATTCTAGTTAAATGATTAAATTTACCATTTCATCATAATTTAAGCTTTTGGGACAATCGATTATTTATTTATTTATATATTAGGAGAAACATAGCCAAAAGCCACAAACCACTCATACAGTTTTCTTTTATTGGTAACTATTCATGTACAAAACACTAACTTGTTCACAATTCCTTATTTATATATATATATATATATATATATATATATATATAAAGTAGTCAAGGCCCAGCTAAACTTAGAACTTAGAAGCCTCTAGCTGAGTCAAGTGCGATTATAAAATAATTGGCTTAAATGCAAGGACCATGGTGAAAAAAGACACCCACAGCCAAACACTGTCGGACAAGTTACAAGTTTAGGTAATATCTGATCCGCACACAGCACATTTCATCCTCTCAGGGAATTGTTCATTAGATAAAAGATTCTCATGGTGTTCTGTGAGAAGTTAAGGGTTCACAGGCAAGAAAAGTAATATTTGAAATCAATTTCATGCATAATTTAAGCTTTAGTTTCAATTATATTGGTGCCAGGTATATGGAGTGTGTCATTTTCTATGTATCACTGGAAGTGACTAATTTTTCTACACTGCTATTGGTGTGTGAGGCTATATAGCAAAATTGAAGAAACCTGTCTTGTAAAAGGCATGAAGATGAGAATTTGGACTCGAATAAATATGATGTTCATCTACTTATGTAATTGATTGGAAACTGATCACTGCCTTTTCATTTTTACAGACAATGTAAACTCAAACAAAAATTCTAGCTACCTAGCACTCTTCTGCTTGGGTGAATCATTTGAATTTTATTTTCTAAAGATAGAGTTTAAGTTAAAATAGTTGTGGTAGTGATTATGGTGGTCCGTGGTGGGGATGGGACAATAAAAAAAACATTGTGGTGGAAGTGTAGTTATAGTTGATAGTGGTGGAAGTGGAGGCAATGGCAGTAATTGGGGGTAAATCAAAGATTCTAGAGTTGGTAGTATTAATGGTACTGAAGCTTGCTAAAAGGTAATGATGATCCCAAAGCATCATGGTACAAAAGCAGCTGTGACGTGGTCACCAAGCCAAAGTCATGGTGACGCATTGCCAGTAACAGCACAGATGAATACATGTCACTAAAACAGGGGGCAGCTGTTGCCATGGTTGTGAAAGCTACGGCATTTGTGGCAAGGTGGCTGCTGAAAATGACAGCAGTCACCAGAAATTATAAGCAAAAGAGACAATGATATCCATTTTCAGTCATAATATGCGGTATCAGCCTTTATACACACACTTCTAATACCAGGTGACTAGTTCTTCTTTGCTCCTTCAGTTATCTTTAGATCAACAATATAAATAAAGTGAATCTTGATCAAGTCAAAAACTTGCTTTAGCTTCCAATTTAAGAAGCTAATATTGACTTAATAAATATTTAAAAAAAGAACACTTGGCTGACCAGAACACACCATCATCATCCATACTTGGCCCGAACTTATTGGAATAACATTGAAACCTGACACCATTCATACTATACTAGCTTGTTTGGATGGAGGGGAAGTAGAAGGAGGGGTATGGTTTTATTAACCTTGTTTGGATGTTTTTTATTAACCTCCTAACCTCTCTTTTCTAATTCCCCAAATTGGAGGAACTTAGACGGTGAGGGGTTCCTTTTATATCAAAAAAATTTCAGTGATCAATTTTTCCTTTATGATGTGAATTTATATCAATTTCTTTAAAACTAGTAAGTTACCAATGCAATGCACGGATAATGTTGTAAAGTTTTATGTAAGATGGTTTTGGAGAATGTTTTATATATATTATAGCATAATTGTAATAGAACTTTATTAGTAATGAGTTCTTCATAAAATGTAACAACTATAAATTGCACACACATATTTATTATAATTATTCAATTAAAGTAATGAGAAAATAAAAAAACAACTTTGGAGGAATATTATAGAACAAAAGTTGATATAGAATGTGTCTTTCTCTTTCTCCTTAGTTCTAAAACAAAATAAACATCTCAAACTCAATCACATTATTTACAAAACCCACAAATCTACAAAGTCCAACCTTAACATCAAAATCGTAATTGCCGCTGTCACTCAATATAAAATGTAAGCCCCCTTTCTTAGTTGTAGCCAACTCATATAGGTTAAAATCAGATGAAACAACAATGTCAGAGTTCGGTAGGTGTTGTCAAAAGACTGAAGGTAAATAACATCGTTTTTGGTCTGTGTATATTTGACATGGGATGACATAAAGGGCTATGGGTAACTATATATAGTGGGATAGAAGTACAAGAACTGAAAAATGTGAATTAAAATGTAAAGAGTTTTGTGTGTATGTGTGAGGGATGAAAAGTCTTAAAACAAAACATTGAACCAAAGGATACAATGAATATTTATTTTTTAATTAGAAAAGTCTTGAAACATGAAATCAAATGAAACAAAATATTAATATTTAATTTCTTCTTATCTTTAATGTGGCACTTAAGAATATTTCAATTCTCTTTGCATAGAATGCCTCACTTGGTAGAATCTCATGCTTTCCCATATGAGGTCTCTATTTTATTTTATATATATATATATATATATATATATTGATTAGCAAATGAGAGTCATAGTTTTCAATTTATATGATCAATCCCCTCCCCTCTCCTTTCCCTACTTAATTTTTAGTACATTCAAACAAAGGGAAGGAGTAACTAGTCCCCTCTCCTCTCCTCTTCTTCCTCCCTTACCCTCTACTCTCTTCTCCCTCTAGACTTCCAAACACAGTGCATAGTTTCTCAACACCATTTACCTCACTTTTGAATGAGATACCCATTATTTATGAACTCTCAAGGATTTGTAAACCTATGATTGATGCCTATTTTTTTATATTTGAATTTACTTTTAAAAAAATAATGGTGCCTATTTGGTGTGTGTAGGGAAGTGGTTTTAAACCCAAGTAATGTTGCGCGCCCCAAGTAAGAATAGGCCCAATACTGACCGGCCCATTCCGAAGGTAGGCCTTTCTATGGGAATCTAACCTCAGACCATGGGATTAGGTCCGGCACTCTTCTCACCCAGTAGATCGGAGATCGGTAAGCTAAGGATGATGTGCTTGTCAAGCTGCCGAGGAAGAACTTGGAGAGATGCAGAATTGTCTGAGGATTCAATCTGAAGCTTCTTGATAAAATAACAATCACCTCTGCATTAATGAGATTTACCTGCTTGGCACAGTCATTTTTATTGATGAATGACTGGCCTAAACAGTGTTGAAGGCCCCAAAAGTCTCCCTTCATCATGAAAATTGGGATGCTTGGCACAGTCACATTTATTGATGAATGACTGGCCTAAACAATTTTGAAGGCCCCAAAAGTCTCCCTTCATCATGAAAATTGGGAAGCAAGAGCCTGATGGGACAAGGAGCTCCCAACTGTACAGGGACAGCACATTCCAGAGAAGAAGGCAGGGCAGATATAAGAGGGCAAAGAGAGGGGGGACACAGAAAATTAGAGAGAGAGAATTGTAGAGAGAAAATACAGTCTTATAAGAGATTCAGGAGCTTGTTCTTGAGCAAATTGTAACAAAGTGTATTATGTTGTCTCTTGCATGAATAATACAGTCTTTTCTTTGTAATTTTACGTAGAATCTTGTTCTTGTTCAAATCTCCCATTGTGGATCATTAGTAACCCCTCCTATTAAATTAATTGTGGCATTAGGGGACTATTTGGATTGAGGAGGGAGGGAGGGGAGTAGAGTAGAATAGAGTAGAGTTGGCTGAAAATAGACTAATTTTGGGCTAATTCTTATCTACTCTACTCCCCCTCCCTCCCTCTCAATCCAAACGAACCATAAGAGTTTAACTTAGTTTTTTGACTCTCACATGATGTATGACAATATTTGTTATATCCTTAAAATGCACTTTCAAGGTAGACATAAAACACTTGATAGGCATGTTGATAATAAAAATATTTGAAATAGAGTATATACATGATTCCAAAACAATGTCAAATTTTACAATTGATTAGCAAAGTTCTTTTTTTGGTTGGGGGGGGGGGGTGGTTTTGAGAAGAACAATGCAACATTTCAGGCATGTAACTCAGGTTATAAAGAAACAAATTCAATAATTATAAGAAAACGTAAGCACAAATGCACCCTCTTCTCATCTGGTCAAGCTCTGGAGTCAAAGAAACTTATTGAAGAATGGGGTCCAATTTATTAGATAATGTAATGAGCACAACTAGATTTTAATTATTAAAACTTGAAAACTTACTCAGCTATGTGGCTTTTGACAAGCTTAAAATATATTCTCCAAAACTGTCTTTCCTTCAAGTGACGAGGGCAAAGCATATATCGAAGTTTGGAAATTTCCTGAAAAAAAAGAAAGTGTTTAAAAAGAACCACTTCAGGTATCAGTGTTACTGTTTAGGTAGCTTAAACAGTAAAAGCTACTAAGTGTTAGGTAATGACAATCAAGAAAGATTTGACTTGGGTGTTCAAGGCAATGTATTGGACATGGATTCTATAGTTCATTGAGAAAATATGAAGTTTCCCAAATCCAAAAAGTGCAATGAAACAATATTCTTCTACCCAGAGAAAAAGACCCTGTGAAGGGATTTTTCCTTGTCAACCAGTTGGCACAAACACCCAAAAATGGGGGAAAACAAACGCAGCCTAAAAAAGCACTGAAATTCAGATGCAAATCATCAATTGGAGTATGAAGATAATATGTAACAGCACAATACTAGACTAGATAGAACATTCCAAAAATAATTAAGCATAGCTGAAAATGCAAATTATACAGAATTCCTTGGCACACAACACAACTACCATAGTTGTTAGTTTAGTTTAGTTGATGATAGTGATACCCAAAGTAAAAGTAAATATAAACAAATAAAAGAAAATGGTGATTAGAAAAAGAACCTTAATTTTGGAGAGCACAAGAGTAGCATGACGTTGTTGCCACTCTGAAAGATCATTACGGACATTGCCCCTACTACTTGTTGTCATCACGGTTTCACTACCACCATCGTCATCGTCATCTGCAACCACAACCACAATCACATGAATGAGAGTCATTTTATTTATATATATTTGTGGGTTTTCCTTTCATTTCATATATCATGTGTAGTTACCTTGGAGAGGGAAATTCTTGAAGGTGTCGAAAGTGAAAGATTTGACGAAATCAATGAGTTGCTCCGTGATTCCAAGTTGTTCTTCATCTTGGGGTTTTGGGGGATTGGGATTGGGATTGGGATTGGGGTTGTGTTGGGTGCTACTTTTGGTTGTGCGTCGGAACCACCAGGACAGGTCCATGTGATTGTGATGTCACTCACAAACACAGGAATCAATAATCACTGATCAGTGATTATATGAGGATCTATATTCTCATCAACTCAGCAACAACTTACTTGTATTTGTATTTGTTTGTGTGAAGAGATTGATCTTTGGGACTCGTAAAGACAAGAGAAGTGAGTGAGAGAATTGAGAGAAAAAAGTGATGAGAGAATTTTATAAATTCTTTGCTCAACTTTGTATCCACCTAAAAACAAAAAGGCCAAGAGTTTTGCCTCAACATTTGAGAATGTAGGGAAAATTTTTTTGGTAAGTATGGGATATTTTTGTTGGTTAGTCCGCGTGTGGGGGGAAGTGTTTTTTTTTTTTTTCCTGGAGTAAACATTAATGTTTATAAAATAAACACAAAAATAATAATATTAGTGTTTTAAATCGAGTTTATAATACATTATATAATCTCACGTTAATGGTATCAAAATTTAACAAGTGGGTCCCACTGCTCATGTGAGAGAAAGGAGGAGGAGGAGGAGGAAGCCATGCTCCTCCAGACTACACAATAACTACTCAAATGCAAGATATTGTAACTCTGCCCTTTGTTTTCTAACAAGGACCTAGACCTAGTGTAGCACTTTTTATCTTTCTTAAATTCTAGTCACTTGTTAAGATTAAGAAAGGCCAATTTTACTCACATAGACATAGTCCTTATACCTAAGGTGAATCTCAGCCAACCAAAATTATTGATTTTCATCCAATTAGTTTGTGCAATATATTTCCTCAAAAACAAAAAAAGTTTGCGCAATATATTGTTCAAAATTATCTCTAAAATGCTAGCTAACAGATTAAAACACGTGTTGCTAAGTATTATCTCACCTACTCAAAGTGGCCTTTTTTTTTGGGGGGGGGGGGTGTGGGGATTAATCGCTAACAATGCTCTTATTGCCTTTGAGTTGCTGCACACAATGACAAATAAGAGATGTGGCAAGGAAGGAAGGGGATATAGCATTGAAGTTGGATATGGCAAACACCTATGACCATGTGCAATGGAATTTTTTAAGGAGTGTTATGGCCAAATTGGGATTTGCTAATAGATGAATAAAAGTAGTAAATGCAATGTGTTTCTTTTTCTATCCTAATTAACGGATCTCTAAAAGGGGCTATTTTCATTAAGACAAGGGTACTCAGTTCTCCTCCTATCTCTTCCTCTTATGTGTTGAAGGCTTTATCTTCTTCATTGCTTAAACAATCCTAATTGGATGGATCTTTGAAGGTTTTGGGTGCGAGCGGAAAAGATGCCCTTGTGGCTTTTCCAAACGGTTTTCTTTATCACTTTCCCACTAGACAATGTTCACACGTGGACAAAGTGACCTTAGCGAGATCACCCATAAGGCCTTCTCTAGCTAACCTAGTCATCATCTCTTGCCCTATATGGCCAAGCCTAGCATGCCATATAATTGAATTGTTAGAAGCATTATCAGATGAAGTCAAAAAAAACTAAACTATCATTATTATAATATTCAATATCCAAAATTAAAAAACCATTTGAAATAAAACCACAACCATAATAAATTGTTCCCAAATGCAATAAAACATAATTATTCTCAAAAATAAACTGGAAACCAAGTCTTAACAAAGTAACTACGGAAAGTTAGTTCCTTTGGATCTCTGGAGCATACTATACGTCATGGAGTAACAGAGTGCGACCACCGTGCAACTCTAGCTTGTAGGTACCAATTCCAAGTACCTCCATGCTAGCTCCATTTCCCACCTTGATGTCTCTACTCCCAACAGGAATCCGGTGGTATTCCACAAATCCCACTCTATCTCTTGCTACATGTTCTGTTGTTGCTGAGTCTACAGTCCACATAGGAGCAGAATTAACAACAATGACATGACTAGTTACAAAAACATGGTGAGATATAGGATTAGGTGTTACCTTTTTTGGCTCAGTACAATCATGAGCAAAATGTCCTTTCTTTCCGCAATTATAACAAGTGAACTTAGACTTGTCCTTCTTTGCGTGCTTTCCCCTAGTATTGCACTCGACAAATTTAGCCTTCTTAGGTGGTGGCCTATTAGGTCTCTCTTGTCCAGGAGCATAATCAGGTTGCTCGCGTTTAGGCCTAGATGCCTTACGTGAGCTAGTCTCAGCCATGTGCACAAAACTAATTGGCTTGGCTACTTTAAGGCACTCAGCTTCAAGTTCCAAGTGGCGAGCCACATCATCAAATGTTTTGATGTTCTCATTATGTATCAAGTTTTGACACATTGTCTCCCATGAACATGGTAGTGAACGAATCACTACCTGGACTTGTTGTTCGTTAGTAAGATTGTTTCCAGCTGATTTAAGCTCTCGAATCATGGAGGACATCGCTTTAAGATGCTGCTTCATCGTATGTTTAGAGCGCATCTTTTATGAATCAAATTTCATTGTTAAGCCACACAATCTAATGGCTGATGTCCCTTCATATCTTAGCTTTAATGTTTTCCACATGTCTTGTGCAGTTGTATATTGTTTAAATTCACCAATCAAGTCATTGTGCATGCTGCTTAACATTGTAAAGTGCGCACACAAATCTTTCTTGCATCAACTTTCATAGGCAGCAAGATCACGTTCGTGTTGCTCAATGCTTCTCTCATCGGGTTTACTCAACGAATGAGTCAAAATCTCTAGGACTTCTTACTCATTCAGCACATACTGGATTTTGTGATGCCAAATATTGTAATTTTCACCATCCAGTTTCTCTCATTTATTGAGATCAACAACTATACCTTTGGAACCCATTTCACTACAAAATTTCACAAATGGGATATTACACACACTTCAAAAAATTTGACGTTCGATCTAAAATAAACTTAGATAATCAACACACGTCGCAAGATAAAAAATTCACTAAGCTTCTTAATCATCTCTCACGCCACTAGTGTTTATTACTAAGTTTAATTTTAATCTATTCATGCAAAATTATGTATGGGAGATAACGTAACTCAACCATACTCCCATTGTTCCATATTTCAATTCTAAACGTATTTACAAAATATATGTATTGAAAATACTTCACCAATATTATCAATTAACTATTAAACCAAACATGCTATCACAATTTAAACTCATGAGAACAATTCATATAGGCATCTCATTATTTCACTAAGAAATAATTATTGTTTTGTCGCGTTAAATATAATATTTATCTTTTATATCATATTTCACTAAGAAATAATAATGGAATTAAAAAATTTACAAAATTAAATAAATTCCATATCATTTATGCATAAACCTTTTACGTTTCATGAGAAATAAATGCTAGGCTTGTATAGTATAGTATACATTTCAATGAAACAATTGGATGGATTAAATACAATTTTAATCCAAATAAATTATTGCAAATATATCACTGGCCATGATATAGAGTTGGTCATGTACTTATTCCCTTTTTTTTATAATAAAAAAATGGTGAAACAAATGCAATAGGCTTAATATGCATAAAACAAAAGAATCTCACAGGAAACAAGGATCCCAAATGTGGCACACAGACCCACTGTACAGTGCATGCTAAAAGTAACTAAGTAAATACAAACAATATTTAGGAAATAAAT
This sequence comes from Quercus lobata, assembly GCF_001633185.2. NCBI lineage: Eukaryota > Viridiplantae > Streptophyta > Magnoliopsida > Fagales > Fagaceae > Quercus > Quercus lobata. The sequence goes on along the minus strand of NC_044912.1, from coordinate 54,537,554 downwards.
TGTTGTGGGACCCCCTTTTTGTTTTTATTTTATTTGCTATCACTCTAGCCCTTTTGGCAAGTGAAAGACATGTGATGTGCAGGTTGTCTTCAACCTTCTTCCTTTTGACTTCTTTTAGCAAAAACAAGATCTAGACTAAAACTTTAAAGGTTTATATCTTTTTCATTTCAAATCCGCTTTTGATGTACCATATACCATTTAAAGATTATAACATATAGATTCATAATATGAAATTATATTTTGCAAATAGAAATCATATAAGAGCAGTTTTGTCCATAAAGTTTCGGTATTCTAAGTTTTGTTAAACTATATCTCATGGCATACTTAGAGATTTGCTACGAAACTTAAGGTAGATATTAATACATGTAATATAAACAACATATATTAATTTCAAGGCACGAAATGCTCAAAATAAAAACTTGCCATTGAAGGCCATGTGAGGTGCATAGAAATTCATAGCATATCTCAGAAGCATAAAACGCATTAAGAACTAATCATATATGCCTATGACATCGAGAACAACCTATAAATGCTCTGAGACCAATGTAAGAAATAGAGACTTGCAGCGGAATATAAACAATTGGTTTTTCGGCATATTTCTTTTGGCCTAAACCGACGATCACTTAGGAGTTCTGAGATTGTTCTACGCTGTTTAGAGCCAGCCTCCAAGCAGACCAGCTATTCAAAAACGTTTTGACTTCCAGTTTGTATAACCCACAAACCAAAAACATTTCTCTGACAGTTGCGCACTACTAGAGTGATGCAAACATAACCCACAACCTAAGAGCCTTACAACACTCTGTGTTTGAGAAATGTAGAATTCGTTCACTGTTCAATGGGTAACACTCTTGGTATTTATATACACACCACTCCATTAATATTGAGTGGGATAATGAACTTAGTGGGGTAGAGTAACGGTCCAAACCATTGCTTCATAACTCTTGGATGTTACAATTATCTTGAGCTATATAGAAGGACATGCCCACTTTGGGTGTACATCCATATTATTTTCAGTTTCTAACATTGATTAAGGCCAGTTCTAAGTTAATTAGCAAGAGCTAAGTCGCACCTAATAATTCATCAGTGATCCATTCCATGTTCGTAGATATCTCATTTTGTACCTCTTATGACTTGAGCCCCCTTTCCCCAATGACAACATTACTTGGAGGCCCAATGTTGATTTAGGGCCCAACCTCGTGAATCTTTAACTTGAAGGATGTTTTGGTGAAGAAAAATGAGCAGAAAAACTCTAAGTATGCGCACGCATACCCTGCGTATGTGCATGTATGTAAGGTTTTAGATTACCTGCAAGGAAATTTTTTTTGGATAGAAAATCATGTAGAGTGAATCCCACATTGGCTAGGAGCAACCCTAACCCCTCCATGATCACTATAAAAGGCTTCAAAGGCTCTTTTACTAAAACACACCGAATTCACTAGAAAATAGTGAATCAAATGGGAGTTTTATTCAAAACATCCTCATGTTAAAGTTTTACTTGGTTATGACCTACTTTGACCAGGACCTTCGAGTTTAAAGTTTACTAACCTTCTTGGTTTTGTTATTGATTAGATTAACTAAAAGGAACGATCAAATCAAAATCTTTAAAGAGTTTTAGTGTTGAGGTAAAGATTTAAAATTTGTCTCTCAATTTTCTTGTTTGTTTATTTGTTTGATTTCTTTTGTGTTTTATTGCTTTAATATATTTGTTGTTAGCTTAGGTTTGTTTAGCGTTCATATAGTAAGCTTGATAGATTGCTAGAAATCTTATTTCGATTGTTGTTTTCTTGTTGTTTTTGGGTTTGTGTCTTTGGGTGTTTTTGTGTTTGTGTCTTTGGGTGTCTTTGTGTCTTTGGGTGTATTGCTAGAATAACATGTTTCACATGCTTTGATTGTTGAATTAATCATTAGGGTTTATGCTTTGGTTGAGCAACATGAACATGCATAAGAACATGAACAAATATTGATACATAGGTGCTGTAATGCAATGAGGTAATTGAGGTAAGTCATGCATATGAATATTAACATTCATCTATGTTGGCTGATGAGTTTGATTATATTTTGTGATGTCATGCTTGAGTAATTGAACATGCTTGATAAATGCCATGATGAATATGCTTGAGATGCCTACTGCCTTGTGAATGATATTTGTGATATGTTCATGTCTTGATGTGTTTGCTGCCCTTGGTTATAAGCATGCTTTGTTAGATGAATGATAGGATTTCTTTACATTTGTTGCAATGGGATGATATGTCATGTTGTATGTTAGATACATGTTAGAGCGTGTGTAAGTCTAAACTCTAGAATAACATGTTAGAGGACCCTTTGATGGGACTAGGATTTGGCCCAAAAAAAAAAAAAAAACACCAACTGAACTAATTGGTAAAATCCTAGAAATTTCTTTATAATTCTCTCCTTGGTCTTGTTAAAGGTACTAGTTGAGCTAACTAAAATCACTGCAATCTTGGAGAGCTTCGGTGAAACAAAGAGTATCACCTTTTATGATAATATAAGTCAAACCAGCTAGAGCTCTTAGCTTCCCTTGCTGCAGAGTGCAAGAGAAAACTGCTTGTACTTTTTTTTTTTTTTGAAAATTGCTTGTACTTCTTCACCTATAAGTAAACTGAGCAATAAACATCAGTAAATAAATGTTTAATAATATGATTACAATTTTGGATTGGTTCTCCTCAGTCACCGCTCTCTCATCTCTTTGATTTGTTGGTGGTCTAAGGTTAGGCTGCATGTTAAATTAAAAATATGACACTAGACTCAACAACTTCGGTTAAAGGACATAATTAAGAAATATATAGATTCCACGACCATAAACTCCTTCCAAGTTTCAGGGCCAAAGCGTGACATATATAACTCCTAAATTTGCTGATACTCCCTCCCTGCCTTTTCGCTTATTATTATTTTATTTGAATAGTTGTGTCAATCTCTCTATGACACATCGCTTTTTTAAGACTTTTGACCAGATCAATTTCATTTTTGTTCCCATCTAAAAAAAAAGAAAAAAAAAAAAAGAAAAGAAAGAAAGAAAGGAGTGGCGGTGGTGGAAGATATGATATCAAATTATATCAAATATGGGGGTGGGTGGGCCCAGTAATAATCGTACATGACCCACTAGAGGAGGTGGGTAATCATAAATCATATCTCATACTTTATCAAATTAATAATGTGGCCAGCCCAGGCCACCCCTCTCCCTATCAAATTTTTTTTTTTTTTTTTTTAAAACCTTTTTTCACGTGGAAAGTGAAAAATGGCAATGACAATCAACGACTTTTTATTTCCTTCCTTTAACGTTTAGGCCTGTTTAGTACACAAGTTTAAACATATATTTTCAATTTTTAAACAATATTACACATTTTTTCACCTATACGTATTTTAAAAAAAACTAAAAATTGTTGTTTAAACATACGTACCAAACGGATCCTTAATTTTCCCTTCTTCTTTTGCCTATTTGATTGACCTGTTATTAGCAAACCCAACCTAGAAAATGAAGCTTCAAAAAAACTTTTGGTTTTTTTCCAAATGGGCGAATTCTGCCGCCAATTAGATTTTTTATTTTTCTTAATTATGTATTATATTATGTAGTGTAAACACCTAATAAAATTATAAAAATTATATATAAATATACGTATTTGGAAGGTATATTCATTATAAATTTGGAATATATTTAACTAATGACCAATTTAATTATCATTTATATAATAATATTTAACAAAGCTAATTAAATAAATCAAATTAACATATATATATTTATAACAAACACAATTAAATTGGTTAAACTTTAGAGTGATAATACATTATATAAGAGCCAAAATAATAATTTCTTTTTATCATCTTGCCTAATTTACTTCATTTAAGTCAATATTATTATCATGTTCATTATCTTGCAAAATTATTTCTTCATTGACATTTTCTTCATCTTCATCAACAATTACTATCTCTTTTCTTGTTCTCTTTATATTTCTCTAATCCCTTTTATATACACTAGCACGCCACAACAAAAAAATAATAATAAACTTATAAAAATAATAACAAAAATAGAAAATTATTATATTTTCAATTAATACATTATTCGTAACATGACATTTTTTTTTTTTTTTTTTTTTGCAAATATGAAAATGAAGTGTAAGTGTGTAGTCCAAATTTTGTAGGAAAAAAACAAGGGGAAAAAATTATGGACATGTTATTTTATTATATTCAATTAAGTAACCCAATAATTTTTTATTAAAAACTTATTTAAATCAAATAAAACCACAAATTTTAACCTTCAAAAAAAAAAAAAAAATTAAACCCACATATCTATGTGTCGTACGATACATACGATTCAAAAGATACGTACTTACATATCGTACGATTCGTGAGCACTTTCAATATGAAATTATTTATACACAATACAAAACGTATCACATATCATACAGCACTGACAATTGTGCGAATGACTCATGTTTCCATAATACTATATTTGATAATCTATTCCCTAAAGAAAGTAGTCCCCTTTCCCCATTATAATACCTAATTATAAATTTTTTTTTTTAAAAAATACTATAGAATAAATTACACCAAAAGGAAATCATCCCTTTATTAGATTTCATATTTTAGTAGTATGACGCACTTGTAAAAATTTCTTCCTTGTTTTATTATTTCCATAGAAAAACTCCCATCTGTCTATGCTTTCATTACTTTTTATCAGCACTACAAGTGACTTCATGTGGACTTGTGGCAGATTAGCCAGCAATGCAATAATGGAAGATCAGGACGTTTTAATCTTTTTCTATTTCTCTAAAAGTTTAATAGCATAAGTAAAGTACTTGTCCGTTCTTCATTTGAAGATCTCCAAAAATTCTATCTGTTACATTAAATAATTAAATTCATTATTTTTTAATTTTTTTATAAAAAAATTGATAATTTATCATGATATCATGAGCAATCATGTTTTCATCTTACCTTTCATTTTAAGAAAATTCTTATGAGTTAGACCCACTTACGGGCAATGTTATTGAGCCAAATATTCACTAATTTTTCATTAAGATCTTGCTTTATATTTGAATCCAAGTCCTTTTTCATAGAAGAACAGATAAATATTATTAAGTCACAAGCCTTTTTAATGGCTAATTTGATTCTTTTTTTAATTTTATAATCATAAAAAAGCGTTAATTAAGTTAAGAGACTTTTAATATTAATTTAAATCTTTATTGCACATAAGACAAAATAAGTTTGTTTGATGTTTTTTATATGTCACACTGAAGATAATATCATTTCTTTCAATAATATGTTTGTGGTGTAATTGGTAAACCAAACCATGCACCGTATGCACGCCTGTCTGTTAAACCACGCCTGTCTGTGTTTGCAATTGCAAGGCCTGCTTTTCCACTCTATTACATTTTGCGAATCATATCATATCATATAAAGGGTTTGGATATTTGTGCAAATAACCGAAAACAAAAGGGTAAAATTAAAATGAGAAAGTTTTTAAGGACAAAGAGAATATATTTCACTTTTCACCGTTTAAAGGTGAAATAATGTCAAAAGCTGTTAACTACTTTTGTTCCCGCTTTTTTTTTCTTTTTGTTTGTAATGAGTACAACAATAGCCAAAAGTCACATACACTGATACACCTCCTTCTTTTCCGGCCCTTTACCTGTTTCAACAAAGACTAATAATAAAATCTTTAATTAAACCAACCAAAATCCTGATATTGATGAAGTGTGATAATAGATGTCAAAAATGTGGATTCAAATTAGCTTAACTGACAAATTCTCTTATTGTCGGCTCCAAAGTTTTATCGGCTACTCTATATTCTATCCTTAAAAAAATATATAATACAAGTGTATGACCCACAACCACAAGACAGGCCCATTTGCTTTTGGACAATTGCAATCTATGGCTTTGAACATCATCTGTTTGACAAAAATGGCCAAAGAAAAAACTTCACTACCAGCAACATCCCCAACTGGGTTTCTGTCTTTGTCTCTCACTCTCCTCACTTCATTGTCCTTTTCTCCTTTTCACATTCCATTTTTCTCCATTGGGTTTTCTTCTTGCTCTCCATGGACCTTAGTGACAAGCAGCAGCAACAGCTGTCGTTGGCTAAGTGTGCAAGGCAGCGATGCAATGAATGGTTTGTTTTCTGTTCTGGGTATTTTTCACTTTTCTCAATTGTTTGACATGTTGTGCTATGTTTTCATCTTCTTATTGTTGTTTTGTTCATGTGTACCTTGTTTTTATTTATTTATTGTTGGTGATGCAATGAGTGAGTTCTTTCCATACTCTTTCCATGTTTCCATGCTTAGCTCACTGCCACTTTCAAATTTTGATCTTTTGTTTTTTATTTCTTCTTTTTGTTTATGTTGTCTATGACGACATTTTCAATGTTTATGTGCTTCAGTTGTTGCTTCTATATGTCTAACTTGTGAATTTTAACTCACTCTTATAAATTAAGCTTTGACATTAGTTTTCATTAAACAAAAATTGCAACTGCAAATCATTTTGTATTTGACCAAAAAAAAAGTTATAATCTTTCTTCCTCTCCCCCCTCCTTTTCGTTCCTTCCTATTGAATATATATACTGCGCATTTTTACATCATGTGGTGAACATCAGTTAGTTGAATCATATTTTGGAATGTAACCTTTTGCATCTTTGTTCATCCATTAACTGTCTCCCTAGTCCTGCCATTTTGTTGAGTCACTTTATTTGTCATATTAATCTGAGATTTTCCTGCATGCATCTCAGTGAGTTATTCTTGACTCAGATGGGTAGGAAATATCCTTGCATAATGAGAAAGAGAAGTTTAATCTGGGAAAAACCCTCTCTTGCTTGAGAACTCATTTGCAAATCCCAACAGTTTAAGGCAAAGATTCACATCCATTGAGGTTAGGCATAAGCCTAACATCCAACAGCCTTAAAGCATGGGAAGTAAATATTTTTAATATAAAATAAAATAATTGTATTATATTATGATTAATTGATTCTAAAATATAATTGGATTATAAAATATATTCTGGTTTTCATGAGAGACTTATTACTATAATAGTGAACATTTTAATAAACCTAGAGGAAGAGAAGAAGAATAAATTTAGTGCTGGACAATTTCAATAAATTTGCATCCAATCTCCCAAAAAAAAAAAAGGTTGTCAGTAAGATAGGACAGTGCTAATAAAATCCCCAATTTGTAACTGAAAGGAAAAGGCAAAACACAAGCCTGAAAAAATCTTACTGGATTCTTATGGTGCCAAAGGTTCTTTTGTAGGAGATTCTCTCTCTCTCTTGGTTGGGTGAAAACAAGCAGATAATTTTTTTTCCTTATTGTTTAGTGTAAACCATGGTCAACTTTGTTTCATTTATAAGGTAATTAGTCCAGCTGGGCGTATGCCTTTAGAATAGCAGAAAAGATGAGATAGTTGGGTCTTAAGTGTGCACTTAAACTAGAAGCATAGTGATCTTGGAGAGCCATATTAAAATATATCTGCCTTGGGCTGTTTTTTTTGTGCCTCACCCCCAGGGTGCACCTTTTAAAACATATTGCGAAAACACAGGGGTCCCAGTCCAATTTCTCAATGTTTTGACTTTGTTTAATATATAATTTGATCTACTTCTCAATATTCTTAATATATTGTATTTCTTTTGATTATGATTGGCTTAAAGTTCCTTACTGTGAACATTTTTTTTTTCATATAACTGTTCCGTGTTGTTGCTACTAATATTTAAGAAAAAGAATATTAAGAGACTAAAATTATGGATCCAAAGTGAAGGAATGAGTTAAAATGGATGGTTTGAGAGATTTGTATATAGGATACATTACACACGTGAAACAATACATGCATCTTTGTTATAAGACTTCATTGTAGATTTCAGAATCCTATGAAACCTAAGAAATATAATAGGTTTTGTGATGGTTGGCATTTATAGATATTTATAATTCCTTGTTCTAAATTTGAAAGTAAATTTAAGGCTACTGTAAGTTTGTGACTATTGTATAACATTTTAACAAACATGTGATTCTTATAAGTGAGTATCTAATTTTCCAATTGGTTATTAATCTATGTGGTACACTTATTTCTCTTTTACTCATCTGGATTGTGTGGTTATATTTCAATAATCTTCTAACTGCTAGTTCTAGGTGATTTCTTTGAGTTAAATCAATAGAATATTTTTATCAAGCAAGAGTTTAAACCATATCCTTTTATTTTTTTTATAAGCTAGTCAACTTAACCTTGAAAATTACATGTTCGTTTTTCCTGTGAATGTAAGCCTTCTTGTGAAAATAATTAGCTGATAACCTGTTGTAGGATTTTTCGTGATGTTCCAAGCGATATTACCATTGAAGTTAGTGGAGGGACATTTTCATTACACAAGGTAACAATATGCTTTGTTTTATCATGATTTTGTTCACTATTTTCTGATTGAGTATGCCTTTCTGATGGATGAAGCTTCTTTTACTAAATTTTTGGTGGTGCCTCTGTTCAAATGCAATTTCAGTGTCGTATCTGCTTCAGGGGTATTTTCTTTTTTGTAAACGTAAAGAATGAGCGAAATAGATGGCACTCTCAATACATTTTCAGGTGGTTAAATCTAGTTTGGTTGTCCTATCTTAGGTTATGAAGAGCAGATGCAAAGTATTATTTGCTAGTGAATTCTACTTGAAATGTGCCCTTGGGCTCAAGTGGTAAGATGTGGAGACTGGCCTTAAGTTCAAAATTTGCCCCCAAAATTACAAGTGGACATCAACTAAAATTCAAGTTCTCTAGAATGGTAACTTGAAATTGGAAAAATAAGAAGAATCAAATAGAAAATCAGACAATTTTTATGCCAAGGAAAAAAAAAAGAAATTGTGTTTCATTTAAATTGTCCGTGATCAATTGGGAATTTGCAATAAATTTGAATTGTCCAGATCATTTGCAATTTGTTTGGAATTTTTTTTTTTAACCACTAAATATACACACAGATTACATGAAGTACGGACATGTTCTATCCTTGGAGATGTTTTTTTCAACCATACCAAATTTGCACATTGCTTAGTCATTTTTTTTATACACACTCTTGGATTTGTGATGCTCTTGCTCATGTGCTTGAATGGGCTAGATAATCATCGCTTAAATTATTAGAACTTGCTTTAAGCACGGTGATTTTTTTTTCGTAGTTCTCATGGTTCCAATAGCCTTGATTCTTAAATGCAGTTCCCTCTTGTCTCTCGAAGTGGACGAATACGGAAGTTAGTTGCAGAACATAGGGATTCTGATATCTCAAGGGTGGAACTGCTTAATTTACCAGGAGGTGCAGAGGCATTTGAGTTGGCAGCAAAATTCTGTTATGGAATCAACTTTGAAATTACATCCATGAATGTTGCTCAGCTGTGCTGTGTTTCTGATTACCTTGAAATGACCGAAGAGTTTTCGAAAGATAATCTTGGTTCCCGTGCTGAAGAATATCTTGAGAGTATTGTTTGCAAAAACCTTGAAATGTGTGTTGAAGTTCTGCAACAATGTGAAAACCTACTCCCTCTTGCAGATGAGCTGAGAGTAGTTAGCCGTTGCATTGATGCAATAGCCTCAAAGGCTTGTGCAGAGCAGATTGCTTCAAGCTTCTCACGCTTGGAGTACAGCAGCTCAGGGAGGCTTCACATGAACAGGCAAGCCAAGAGCGAAGGGGACTGGTGGATTGAAGATCTTTCTGTTCTGCGGGTTGATTTGTATCAAAAAGTCATAACGGCAATGAAGTGTCGTGGGGTTCGTCCAGAGAGCATTGGTGCATCCCTTGTGAATTATGCACAGAAGGAGTTGACAAAGAAATCCAGCTTATGGAATCCATCTAGCCAGGCAAAAGTTGATTTGCTTTCAGTTTCAAATGGGCATGAAAAACTGGTGGTTGAGACGATTGTCAGCCTCTTGCCCATTGAGAAGCTTGCTGTTCCAATCACTTTCCTTTTTGGACTCTTACGAAGTGCAGTGATGCTTGATTGCACAATTTCTTGTAGGCTTGATCTGGAGAGGAGGATTGGGTCCCAGTTGGATATTGCTACTCTCGATGATCTTCTCATCCCTTCTTTCAGGCATGCAGGTGATACCTTATTTGATGTTGATACGGTTCATAGGATTTTGGTAAATTTCTCACAGCAAGATGATAGCGAAGACGATATGGATGATGCTTCCGTTTTTGAATCTGATAGTCCCCATTCACCTTCCCAAACTGCCTTGTTCAAAGTTGCAAAATTAGTAGATAATTACCTTGCAGAAATTGCGCCTGATGCAAATCTCAAGCTTCCTAAGTTCATGGTGATTGCAGATGTTTTACCAACACATGCACGTACTGTTCATGACGGGTTATATCGAGCCATTGATATTTACCTGAAAGTATGTGTTACTCATCTTTCCTTGCAATTTTAGATGACACAAACATTTTTTTTCCCATATGAAACTGACCGATTTTTGGAGGCATATTAGAGATACTTGTTCTTCCTTCTTCACCGGGAGCATTTGCCCAAGTATCTCCCCCCCCCCCCCCCTAAAATTAGTACAAGATATATTAGTCATAAATTTCAAGAAAGAAAGAAAAAAAATCTCAACTAATTCTACTCTTTCCCATGTCAAACTAAGTCTTCTTGAAATATATTTACCTGAAGTAAACAAGGTCCATTTATACTAGTAATTTCTTCTAAGAAATTCCTTGTATCTGATTCTTACGTGAATGCATATTCAGGCACATCAAAATTTATCAGAGTTGGACCGGAAGAAGCTAAGCAAACTGATTGATTTCCAAAAGCTCTCTCAAGAGGCTGGTGCACATGCTGCACAAAATGAGCGTCTCCCTCTCCAGTCTATTGTACAAGTGCTCTACTTTGAGCAAATAAGGCTCCGAAATTCCCTGAGCTGCTCTTATGGAGATGATGACCCCAAGCCAACCCACCAGTCATGGAGGATCAGCAGTGGTGCACTAAGTGCAGCGATGTCTCCACGAGACAACTATGCTTCATTGAGAAGAGAAAATCGTGAACTAAAACTTGAGCTAGCACGGTTACGGATGAGACTAAATGATCTTGAGAAAGAACATGTTTGTATGAAGAGGGATATGGAAAAGTCCAATTCTCGTAAATTTATGAGTTCTTTCTCAAAGAAAATTGGTAAACTGAGCTTCTTTGGACATAGTTCTTCAAGGGGATCAAGTTCTCCATCAAAACATTCGCATAGAACAGATTCTAAGGTTATTGAGAGAACATGTGCAAGTACAGAGTAGGTAATTAACATCACTTGGAATCTTTTTTTCCCCCCTGAATTTGTTGAGTCTGTATGTCATGTTTGTGGTAACCTTTTTTACTAAATTTTTTTTTTCGCCACCTTGTAAATGAGTTCTGGCGCTTTGACGTAGCAAGTGAAGGGGGCTCTTCTCAATTGCAAGTGATGGTTTTTGGTGATTACTACTTTGATGTTTATACATATTTCAAAGAATGTCTAATGTGAACATGCATAAAATGCTCATTGTATTTAATTTTGTTGGGACTTAATTCATTATGAATTGATTTTGAGATGAATATTTTCTGCCTTTTGTTGGGACTTAATTCATGATGAATTGAATTTGAGATGACTAGTTTCTGCCTCTCCTTCTAAAATTAGCATTATCTTCTCCATGGAGTTCTATTTTCCAAAATATAGAGATAAAAACTGGTCGGGCTTCCTTAGTTTGCTTTCAGGTTAGATCCTTTACTGAATGTTTTATGTTGTTCTCAGTGCCAAGGATATGTGAATACCCAAAATGTTATTAGACCCAGAATTTTCATATAATGCCTATGACTGACCCAAATAAAATTTTAAATGCTCTCTATCTTTAATGTTGCAATGATTGCAATGGATGTTATGTCATGTGTGTTTCTAGGATTATGAACTATTTCACTTCTTTGCCACGACTCTAAGGTGGTAGATTGTGAGTCCTATCACTTACATATAGACCTACCAATTTTTTCTACCACTCACAATCTGCTACATCACAGTTGTGGAAAAGAACTTGTAAAATAATTTGTGGTCCTAGATTTTTTTCGGTACATCATTTCTAAAGTGAAGCTCTTTGCACTGCAAGTTTGTCAATTATTCAAACTTCAACTTGTATAATATCTGTGGGTTATTATTATTATTTAATTTTTAATGGGACCTAGGAGGTGTTTAGGGAATGTACACCTCAAATATAAAATGTTAACTATCGAGAATTGTTAGAAATAAATTTAGTTATTTATGATGTTGAGGGAGTAAGCCATGAATAGTTATATATAATTAGATTGTAACAGATATTGTTGCTTTGTTAGGCTGCCAATAGAATGAGCCAAGGAAAACTTTGGTGTGATACACAAATTGTACTTTTTCTTTGTTGTTGTAATCATTTTTGAAATAAATGATGTCAAAAATGCTAAACTTGGCTGACCTATAGTTTTTAGATCAACATGTACATTCAGTCATTTTGTGCTTTGTTTCTTTTTTCACCAGTAGTAGTATATTCAGCTGTTGTTTTGGAAAATCCTAAAATTTTCGGGACCAAACTTAGATAACTTTTCTAAAAAATCCTTTTTTTGTCTAATCTAGAGGTCCAGTTGGTTTCACCCAAATATAACGTCAACAAAAAAAAAAATGTAGGCCCATTGCCACAAAAATATAACGCCAAAATAAATTTTTTTTTCTCAATGTCAAGGGAAATAAAACCTAAATATAGGAGGGTTACAACTTACAAGAAAGGGAAGTGCATGACAGGTTGTGGTTCATGTTAAATTTCCATATATGCGAACCACTGGATACATAGAATAAACAAATCTCAGTAGAGAAATTTAGCTCTCACACAGAATCCTACAGGGCCATAATCATTCATGCTACATAGAAAAAAAAAAAAAAATATATATATATATATATATTATTCCCAGAGGCATCACAAATTTGGGTAGTCTACAAATTCTGGTGGACAGACTGAGTGTCTCCTTTGCTGCTTGGCATCATTGATTGATAAGTTGAAAGTTACCCTAAGATGAAGGAACTTACGATTACTATCTGCTTTCCTTAAACAAGGTTTCAACATGGTAACCTGTCTGCTAGTGCCACATTCAGACAGTGGATCAGGATTTTCTGTTTTAGGCAGTTTTACACTGATTTGATTACTGGTGTAATAGGTATGTCTAAATTCAGTTATCGAATCTTCCAGTTTTATCTGCCTGAATTTTGTTGGAGATCTCTTGTATTTTTCAATCATCTGAGGCTGAGGGAAATACTGTAATGGGGATTGTTTTTTGTGTTTATTTTCATAATAATAATAATAATCTTGATCCCTAGGCTCATCCCAAGACATGTTTCTAAACTGAGGCTTAAGGCCGAGGTTGTGCTTTGGTGTGTTCCCAGCGTTTGACTCGATTGATGAATGATGTTTCTGGTTGACATGATGATTCGGCTGCATTTGTCGAGAAGAAGAAGAAGAAGAAGGTTGTTGGCTGCTGCAGTACCATTTTTTGGCTTTTAACAGGTGATAGATTGTGCGATTAGGAACAATGAAGAACACTTTACCAGGAACCAAAACTGCCTCAGGTTTAACCACAATATATGGAAACTCAAACACATCAGGCCGAGTAACCGAGTGCCTCGGGTTCCTCCTCATCACTTCTGCAGCAGTTATAGGTTGTGTTAACATCTCCACATACCTACCTGGGTGCACCAATTTCAGTACACCTTTCTCCCTTGTTATAGCTCCCATATTGTCTCTCTCTCTCTCTCTCTCTCCCCTTATTACCAGATTACAAAGTGTAGAAAATTCAAGAGGGAAGTTGAGGTACCATCCCATTTCTTTTTTTATACTCTCTGTACTGTCCCCACTCCCCTCCTCCTTCACTCATCAATGACAACAAAAAAACAGGCGATTATTACTGTGAGGGATCTTTGGAAAACGTGATTGTTTGTTGGGGTTGGATAATTTAGTTTATCTTAAAAGATCTTCTTCTTTTTTCTTTTGCCAACAAAGCCAAAAAGGAATCAGATAATTCGACTTATCCAATTTTTTCAATTGGATATACCACCCTACTTTCTTTCTTTCTTGTTTGTGTATGATACATACTTCTAGAGCTTCTCACAAAATGTCAAAACATTTGCGTTTTATATATTCTTTTTTTCATTGTTGTGGGTCTTTTCATTGGTGTTGCCACTGCCACATGTAATACAACAACTCTTAGGGGCGGCTCAAACTAATGCCTGTATTTATATTGTATACAGTATACACACGCAGTAAGAGGGGCATGGCATGGCAAAGTATTACTTCTAGGCTCTAGCAAGGCTTGGATGAAATCAACCAACAGCCCATGGAGATAAATCAGATATTGTTGGCATTTCCAAAAGTAGAATTTGTGACTGTCACAGATCTACTGAATAAGTTAACACCATTGTTGTTAAACCCACGGAAGAAGCAAGCAAATTAAACGAAACAACGTCGAACATAACAATAAATAATGAAACTAGAGTCATTTAGTAAGGTAAGTGTTAGGAAATTCTAGTTTTGATGTATACCGTGTCCAATTTTATTGTATTTGCTATCAATTACTTTTTTATTATTATTTTATCGAGTTGTATTGCACATGATATTAGAAATCTAGAAAGGAGATAATATATGGACTTTATTCTTTAACCGGTCATCCACACAATAGTATTGATTCTAAAAAATATATATCTTTCATTCATAATTAATGCAATGCCATGCATTAAAGAATGTAACTCTAACCCTTTATGAAAGTAACATCATCTATGTATATATCCTTCATGTAGAGAGAGAGATTTTTTGAAGAATAATGTTATGTTCATTTCATTTTCACAACAGATTTTAGGTGACAAGTTATTACCAATTCTAACTTGGGCCATCACAAAAATTATTTTTTTGCTCATCAATGTGAGTCATTAGTCAATGAAAAATTATATAGCATTGAGCCCTAAGAAGTAATAAAAACCCCAATATTCTAATCCCAAGAGAACAAAAACGGTCATGAAGTGTGGATCATTAGTCAAATCTCCTTTTGGGGCCAAAGTTATTCCAAAAAAAAAAATTAAGCAATTTCCTCTTTCAAACCAAGGTTTGAATCCCCATTTTCCCACCTGTTATAATTGAGTTATCCAAAAAAAAAAAAAAAATTGACTACAGCAATGTGGTGTTCAGAACCTTTTCTCATCGGATCAAGTTTGTAATATTATCAAACAATAAGATCATGGTACTTTACCTATGGCACATCAAGGACAGAAGATTACATCTGAGATTTCAGAGGGAAAATTACACTGGCATAGAGGAAAACAAGTACATAATCATTGCCAGAAAGAAGTGAAATATCCTACCATCACTGATTTTAGAGTCCCAAACATAAAGATAAAACAAGGATCATCCATCACTTATATGACTTATTGCAAAGGTCTTTCTAATTTCTTTCTTGTGATTTCAATAATTATGCAGGTGCAGATTTTGTATAGAAGCGAATGCCAACGGCCAAACCCAAGATTAGAAGGGGAAGTAGAAACTGGAGAACCTTGATAATGAACTCTGGTGTCTTGTCCTGATTGTAGTGAGGCTGCTTGGGAGGAGTGTACTTAGTTTTGGTGGGGATGGATGCTGAATCAATGTCTCCTACATAGAATTCGTCCATCATTGCTCTTGCACTGCTACTGTGGCCCACGTCCTCAAAATCATCAGTTGCATCCTTTCCTGCAAACCATACATCACAAATGCGGTATCAGCAGATATTTCCAGATCCATGATTAAACGAATGTCAAAACACTGCAACATTTATCTTACCTGTTGCTGACAACAAGACCTCATCACCACCAGGATGGTCCTCCAAAAATTTTGTCACATCAAATACCTGTTCCAAGCCTCCAGCACATTAGGATAAAATATTCAAGGATATTGCAATTTGCAAAACCACAAAGTAACACCTCAAATCATAGAAACTCAAGCATGATGAGGACCACTAATGTTAGATTCGAACCACTTTCCAAAAATGTAGATTGACTCTTAAAGCTCAAGTCTTGAGGTGCTCTAAATAGTTCAAATGCAGTTTTCTTAGGCACAAAGCACAGGATTCTCTCACATAAAATGATTAAAAAAAGTATAAATTTGGGGAATAGTAGAGGACGTGGAAGTCCCAAACACAGATTTTAGATTTCCTAATGCAGAATGAACACCACATAGACTAACTTAAATTTCTTTCTCTACATTCTTCTATTAAGAAGGATAACCTTTTTTTTATTTTTTTTTATTTTTTTTAAATATTTTATCTAAATATCACAACTATACCACATTACCACCTATTTTGTATTCTTTTTCCAATCCGTAAAGGCCTTTTCTCCCACACTTTTGAAATAAAACCATACACCTCTACAGTTCTACTAGATAACACTTCCCCTCCCTATTACTTCTTCTAGCTAAAGGTTAGTCAGTAGAACAAATTTGACCTCAAGAAATACCAAATAATTGAACTGCCCGATCCATTAACCTTTATTACACAACAGTGCGAGAAGTGGAGTTAACAAAAGCTATTACGCTTTTCCTCTATTAAGACTAAATAACTGTTCATAGTCACTTACTTAAGAAATATACACACAAATACTCACAGCAAACAAGAGAGGCTGGGAGAGAAGACCACCTCCTTAAAAATATGGGGTAACACCGATCAGAACCTCTTTAAAAGCACCATATAAGTTCTCAGAGGTCTTCTAGCAAGTTTTCCTCTAATGCAAACGAAGAGTCCTTATAGGAAAGGTATTTTTTTAAAAAATTACAGAAAGCAATACCTCCATAGCTAATACATAAATAATAATGGCTAAAAATTTTATTAAAATATCAATTAAGTATAGGAGTAAGGAAAAAAAAAATTGTAAACAGGAAAATACTTCAGATGTAGTATATGAACAATCAAAGAAGAAGAATTGATCGGTCCATTAAGCCACCAAATAAGTGGAGAGACTGGATAATTTCTACCCTGGTAATCGCCAAAGAGTTTCATAAATCTACACGGTTCTATTTTTCCTACAATCAGATTATAAAAAAGCATGGAAAATGAAACCTTAGTCTCTCCATATGTGTGTTTAACAATGAGATTATTAATATGAAAAATGTCTACTTTTTCACAAACGGAGTTAAAAAAATGATTGATATGATTTATAAAAAAGGTTGGGCGTAAAGTGTCTTCTACCAAAAGCGACAAGATAAGACAGTGAACTCAAGTTAGAGATTCAGGCTCTCAAAAAATAAAATTGGCTGTAGCTGTCAGATTGACTAATGACTCCCTGACCCCGCAAGGAAAAGTGAGAGATTTATGCGCTGCGATTCGATGAGGGAGGTTAAAGAGAATGATTGAAAAGCATCCTCTCGTCTTTCCATACCAATCTCGCAGCCTCAAATCAACATTTTAATACTACGAAGATTATAATCATGATCTAATACACACAGATTTGGAACTTCCAATCCTCAACATTTATCAATCAATCTAAAATCAATCCCCTCTACAAGATATGGTAAACCCATTTCACATTTCTATCATTTTGATCTCTTATGTCAATCTTAGGTCCCAACCATACAAGGCAGAAGTGCTAATCATTATTAAAATAAAAAAGAATAAATAAATAATTGTTATTGGCAATATTAGCTCCAAATCCAGAAGCAAAATCTGCTGAGATCCAAATCCGTGAAAGAAAAAGAAGAGAACCCAATACCCATGATGAGTGTGTGAACATGAATATGACATACATACATACATACCCTGCCTTCAATGACAAGCCAGCAGTCCTTTGGGGTGTTGTGTTCAGAGACCTGAGCAAGTGTGTAAACCTTGCGCTCTCCTCCACCCATTTTTTGTTATGTTTGGAAAGCAAGAGCAAGTGTATTGTTTTGTATATCAGGCGTGCGGGCGGGCGTGGATTTCAAAGGAAATGAGAGAGAGAGAGAGGGGTTGGTGTTGGTGTAGAAGTCAAATATCAATGGCAGATTTGATTGGGAATTTGGGTTGGTACGGGCCTCTTGACTTCTTACCGCTTAACAACCGCCTAGCTACTAGATACTTTTTTTTTTTTTGAGAAACAGCTAGCACTCTTTTTCTTTTTCAATTTTGGTGCTGTGGTTTATCATACTTTATATTATAGTTTATATTTTTTTTTTCATTTACAATAAATCATTTTAAAATTGTGATAGAAATTGTGGCATAAAAATATTTTTTTTTTTAGATTTTTATGTGCAGAATTTTTTTCTAGAAATTATTTTTTCATTAGTTAATTGCATATTTAACGGCAATTTTTTTTAATGAAATTGTATAAAATGTCTAAATTAAATAACTTTGAAATTTAGAAACTCAATTGATCAATTGAGTGAAAGCAAAATTTGAAGACTTAGATGGAGCACATTAAATTTTAGCCTAAAAATAAAAATCTTGGCTGTTTGTTGACATACATTTGCCAAAGCAACATTTGGCATGGTAGGATTGGTTTTTTCTTTTGGTTGCATTTGGCACATTGTCTCCTACCGATCACCAACTACCAAATAGTCTATTTTCTTTTCTTTTTTTTTTCTTTTTTTTAATACATAGTACTTTTTTTGTCAAAACATTCATTTCATTTCATAATAAAGTCCAAATTTTGATTCTAAAAAAAATGTCTGAATTTGATTTTTGTCTCTTAAATTTAGACATCCAGAAATTTATTCTTATTTCCTTCTTCTAATAATAGGAATTGTATGTGTAAAAGACCGTGTAAAAATGGGATTTAGATCCTCTAGATTTCCTAGGGTACTCTATCAAATAGATTTTCTTAAATCTTAACAATTCTTTAATGATTTAATGGTCTAGATTTTACTATGTCAGCATTCCACTAATAAATCTTAATTGTTTTGTTTGCAACATTATTTTATTATTTTAAGAGTATTAATAGTGGAATATTAACATGGTAGAATCTAGATCCTTAAATCATAAAAGAGTAGTTAGGATTTAAAGAAATATATTGATAGAGTACTCTAGTAAATCTAGAAGATTTGAATCCGTAAAAATAACATGTTAGAAAACAGAAATGACCTAAAATAAATTTAACAACAGATAAATGAAGAAAAAAATTGCTACATTTAGGAAATCATATAAAAAGAAAATATTCAAAATTTCAAATGAAGACCTTGGAAAAAGTCAAAAGGAAGTTCTCTTCCAAAAATAAATATATTAAGGGTACGTTTGGGAAACTGTAATGGTAATTACATAGGAATAAAAATAGTTATTACAAGGAATAAAATATGTTGTAATGTAATACTTATTACTATTAATTTGTTTGGGAAAAACATAATAATAGAACCCTGAAGACAATGGAATGAAAGTAATTTTTTTTTTTCAAAATTAAAATATATTTTAGGAAATATTTTTTAAATTTGAAAGAGAGATTAGTTATTTTTTACGATTTTTTATTTTCATAATTGTTATGTGCATATGGAAAGTTTGTTTATTTGGAAATATATTAATTTTAGAAATTAATACACATACTAAGGAATAACTATTACAACCCTTGTAGAGATGAATAGTTATTCCTCATTTTAAAGAATAACTATTTATAAGAAATGACTATTCCATGTAATAAAAACATAACCAAACTATTGAATAACTAAACCATAGGAATAACTATTACATTACAATGCCTATTATAGTCTACCAAACGTACCCTAAGAACATTCACATCAATGGTACTAAAAAATTTAATTTTTAGCACCTCAAAATTTTATTTTATCTATTTTAAGTTTTAACACTCTATTTAACAATACACCCTACCTCTTGTTTCTTATTTTTTAGATATATTTATTTATTTATTATTTTCACTCTCTATCTATTCATTATATATATTAATTTCACCATTCTGTGTGTGTGTGTGTGTGTGAAGCAAGAAAAACCAACAAACCACCTCTTTTCAACCTACCAAACCTACCGATAAAAAAACCTAGCAAACCACTGGCCACCACCACCGATAAAAAAACAAGAAGTTAATATGTGTGATAGCAACTAGCCACCACCCATAACCCACTGCCACCACCCCTAAAACCTGTGTCAACATCGCAACCCACAACCCACTGCCACAATTGCAACCTAATTTCAACCCATATCTTAATTTCAACCCAAAATATGATCTCAACCCGCAGTCCAACCTCAACTTAGACCCACCCCCAACAAACCCATCCCAATGACCTACCACCACCACCACTACCAACACTAGCAACAAAACAACCCACCACCAAGAACATAGAATGTTGATCTCAACAAACTCAAGTGGAGGCTTTGGGTTCGGTTGCAAGAAAAAGTAGAGATGCATTGAGTGAGTTTGGTTTCAATCAAGAGAAATAAGAGGGAGGTGCTAAGGCAAGAGAAAAAGAGAGAAGAGAGAGGACTAAAGAGAGAAAATATATTTTAATGAAAAAAGAGAGAGACACTGAATAAAAATTTTTTTTTTGACTACTTTGTAGCTAAAGTAATTTGCTTTAAATGGCAGTTTACTGTAACTAGTTGGTAAAAAATTATAAGCTTAGCACCACTAATGTAGCATTTTTTTTAGCACCACCAATTTTATGAGAAAATAACACTAACGAAGAGAATAGGTAGAGGAGTTTCCTCCTCTTTTACTCTTTTTTTTTTTTAAAAAAAAAAATTGTTTATCTTTGCCGGTATTAATTTTTTCAATATTAAACTCATAAGTTCCATCACACATTGTTGGCGTGAAGCCGTGAAGTCCAAAATACATTTGTAATTGTGTTGTTCAAGTAATGGAATATTAAAGGGTTGTTTGGATTTTAAAAAATGCTCACTCATCACTCATCACTTAAATATCATCACTCTATAACTTATCACTTATCACTGAAAATCCCACAACTTCCTAAGGTGGCACGTTTGGCACTTGTTTCCAACTTTAATAACTCAAACAATTTTACTTTTTGTGGGACCCACGGATTGACTTAGTGCAACTTTTACTTCTTTTTTCTTTTTTTCCTTCAACCCCCAATACCAAAACTCATTGAACCCAGAGCTTCTTATTTCTTTTTCTTTTTCTTTTTTTCTTTTCTTTTTTCCTTCAACCCCCAATACCCAAACTCACTGAACCCAAATTGCTCTCAAGCACCATTCATCACCTCCCTCTTCATCCATTCACCGAACCCAACACCCAACTGAAAAAAAAAAAAAAAAAAAAACCATCATCGTGCAAACCATAAAACATCAAACCAATCCACCACGGCAGATCTAGCCATTCACACCACCAACACCTTCAACACCATAACAAATTACACTATAGAGTTTAGAAAGAACTAAAAGAGGGAAAATAGAGAAGAGAAAAGATCATGAGAAGTGAAGAAAAAAAAAAAAAAAGAACCTAAGCCCAGAAACCCAGTGAAAAGGAATGGAAAAAAAAAATGCAACCAAACCTAGAAATCTAATGTGAAAAGGAAAGAAAAAAGAAGAAAAAGAAAAGAAAAGAAGAGAACCCAAGGCCAGAAACCCCGTGAAAAGGAATGGAAAAAAAAAATGCAACCAAACCCAGAAACCCAATGTGAAAAGGAAAGAAAAGAAGAAGAAGAAGAAGAAGAAGAAAAAGAACCCAAGCTCAAAAACCCAGTGAAAAGGAATGGAAAAAAAAAATGCAACCAAACCAAGAAGCCAACGTGAAAAGGAAAGAAAAGAAGAAGAAGAAGAGAATAGAGAAAGGTGATCCAGATCTAGCATGAAAGACAAAAAAAAGAAAAAGAAAAAGAAGAAGACAACTGTGTTGGAGAGAGCAAAAGGTCTGACCGTGGGTCCCTCAATGTATGTGTATTTACAAAAAATGCCATCATAACTCTATTTCTATAACTTGAAAACACCTAAAATGTGTTTTCAGTTTCCATAAATCATCACTCAAAAATTAGAGAATTAAGTGATGGAAACAAAACTTGAAAACAAGTCCAAACAAGCTTCTCTCCATGGGTCCCACTATTTTTGAGTAATGAGTGATAGAAACAAAGTGATGGGTAGGGTTGTCCACAGGTCGGGCCGGGTCGTTTTAGACCCAACCCGGACTCGACCCACCAGCGTTAGGTGAAGGCGCGAAGAAACCCGAATCCGACCGCCAAAAAAATCGGTCAAGTCAGTTTCGAGTGAAGGTGAGCGTCGGTTAGGTCGGATCGGCCGCCAAAATAAAAAAAAAGGCATTGAAATCTGAAAAAAAGCATCGCCAGAATCTGGAAAACTTACTGGAATCTGGAAAACTCGCCGGAATCTGGAAAATCTCGTTGGGAACTGCATTTTATCGCCAGAATCTGCGTTTTTTGGTTGAAAATGGCTGGGCTTTGGCCGGATTTGGCTAAATCCCACCAGATCTAGCCGGATCTAGCTTGTTTTTGCAGATTTGGCCGATTTTTTTTATAGCTCCGGTTGGGTTCGGGTTGCTCGGGTTTTGGAGATGCAAATTTGCCATTTGACCCGCCGATGTCGGTTTTTGAGAACGGAAACCCACTGCCAACTAATTGGACCTTCGGTTCGGGTCGGAATCGGGTCGGTGTCTGGCGGTTTGGCCAAGTTGTCGGGCGCTGGTCAGGTTTGGATAACCCTAGTGATGGGTGATGGAAACACCAAAATCCAAACAGCCCCCCACGGAGCAATAACTTGTTTGGATGTGTTTTCAGATTTTGTTTTCATTACTTAATTCTCACCAAAGTGAATAATGAGTTATGGAAACTGGAAACAAGTTTGAGGTGTTTTCAAATACTTGAGATATGAGTTACATGGCAATTTGATAATTAAATGGAATCTATGGGACCCAATGCTTTGTGTTGTCACATCAAACACTAAAAACTTTTTCACTTCCCTTTCTTTCTTTTTTCTCATTTGCTCCTCCTCCACTCTTTCCATCCGTTGTGTAGCTGGATTCCTTTTTTTTTCTTTTTTTTTTTTCTTTTTTTTTCCTTCACATCTATTGCTTCTTTAGCTGAAACACCATCTTCCATTAAATTCACCAATTCTTTTTTCTTCCTGACAAGACTTCATGACAGCCGTTGAATTCTCTGCAAAAAATCCTTATGGAAAAGCTGTGGCTCTGCTCAACCTTAAATCTGGCTTCCTAAAGGTTTTTTTTTTTTTTTTTTGCTTTCTTATCTATTTTTTTGAAGGACTTAGAATAATAATGATGATGACGATATTATTTGATGAAACAGATCAACGAAGTAGGAATATTTGACCAAGTGCTTAGGTATGAGTTCCACAAAAAGTAGAAATATTTGAGCGATGAAAGGCTAAAAATAGTGTGCCAAACGTGTATGGTTTAGGAAATTGGGGTATTTTAAGTGATGAGTGATGAGTGACGATTTTTTTTAAAACCAAACAGCCCCTAACTAACTCTTTTTTTTTCTTTATATATATATATATATATATAACATAAATTAATTGAATTAAAATTTTATTCTATATTTCAACTCTATAGTAGAATCTTAAAACAATATACTATACAAGCCTCTAAGCACGCGCTCATGCACGTGCTTAGAGACTCTTCAATTTTTTGGTAAAAGTTAATAATTTGCATCCATTATAAATTAAGATTATTACATTTTTCAATCACAAAAATACCTAGGGGTGTCACGCATGTACTCAGAGACTAGTTTTTTTAATCAATATGGCAGATGTGTTTTTACAAAGAAACGTGTGTTTGTTTTAATTTCTTTTTTTAATAAATAGATAAAGCAATTTGAAAACCATCAGGAGAGTGGGTTGTTTAACTTATTTTTCTATTTAAAAAAACAAAAACAAAAAACAATAAACGTATAGTTGCTTTGAAGAAGTGGGTTAGTGGGAGAGTGTTCATATTTTGTAGGCAATGTTTTAGTGCAAGTTAGACATGTATTATTACCAGACTATCCTTTAATTTTGTCTCTACTTAAACCTAGGGGTATAGGGGTATATAATTGTAATTATTTTTAATTATACACGTGCATATGCACGGAGTTACATCATTATTCTGTTAGACACATAAGCAAAAAAACTAATGAAGTTAACAAATGGACTAATAGTTTTATTGTTTAAATTTCGGGATTAGTAGATGATCTCGAGTTAGGACCAATAGTGCATTTAAACCAATAATTTCATATAAAAAACAATCATTATAAATGCCTAATTCTATAATATAATCATAATATTTTTTATTAATAATTACATAATTATCAAATTTCTTTAAAGACCAAAAAATATATATATATATATATATATTTATATATATTATTAAATTTTCTTGTGCATTCATGTGCTATCGGCTGATGCAATTTAAATTTGTTGGATTCATGGATGGAGCCATGGTTTTAAAAATATATATTATTATATATATGGGTACTAATTTTAGGAATTTTGTTTAATAAAATTATATTTTTGCCCCTTAACAATATTGTTGATTTTTTAAAGAGTATTGTTATAGTATTTTTCTACAACATTTTTACAAACCGTTAAGGTAGCAAATTCTTATTAGTTCGTATTTAGGCACACCACTTACATTAATTTTTTTTACTTACTAAAAACCAGTCATCACATTAGCAATTTGTAAGAAAAAAATTGTAACTCTAGCATTTCCTCATTTTAAAGACCATTAAAAAAAATTATAGATCTAAAATCTAAAACAAAATATACAAGCCCCAAAAAAATTAGTCCAACAACAAAAATTATCAATAGTAAAACTAAAATAAAAAAAAAGCCTAGTCAACCAATTTTACCTGAAACAAACAACCTAACCCTTAAAAAATTTTAAACAAAACAATTTTTTCTTACCCAATAGCGCACACACACACACACACAAAAACTCCCATCAACGGCTAAGCAGTAGTAGACTCAGAGGTCGAAGCCACTGCACACAACTAGCAACCACTTTTCCTAACTCTAAGTTCTGGCTCCATCCCTAGTTAGATTTGCATATGTAAAATAATTATTTGAAAATTATTTCCTAGTAAAATCACTATAAGAATACATTGCTTTTTTAATAGGGAGATAGGCAAAGAGGTGGTGTGAGCCTGTGAGGGGAAAAATGGTTCAAACCACATACATGGAGTATCACAAAGGATACTTTCTATAGGAATACTAAGAGTATAAGTTTTATATCCAAGGAAATTAAAATATCCTAAGACATTCATTTATCTCTAATTTCCTTAACTAGGAGAGAGTATGATTTCTTCATTTCCAAGTTGACAGTTTAGAAATGATAGATTAGAGCACTTTATCATTCCATTGATTAATGAGGTTGTGATATTCTTCGTTATCTAGTAATGGTGAAGTGATAGGCTTCTAATTGTCATCAACCTTAGAGAGGGCTTTTATGTTAGTAAAGATAAGTCATACAACTCATTAAGATTTTTTCTTGTGGCCATGTCTTCTAGAAAATCCTCAGCTTTTCTGATTTGATCTACAATTGGCATGTAGTTCATGATATTTGAGTAACAAACAACCTTTTATACTCCGTTACCATTAATTTTTTTGAAGGTTGATTCTATTATTTCTTTTACTTTATTGACAAGTTACTTAAGCTTTTGCCCAATAATTTGTCTCATCAACATATAATTCAATAGTTACAACAGGGGACGGGGATTTAATTCTAAATGTTTCTGTTGGAAAACACCAATAGTTGTTAGTTTAGCAATAAAAATCTTGGCAATTGAATCCATTATCTCACTCACTAAATCATATTTAGGAAAAGGAGATATGTTGTTATTATTGTTTAGTTTTTTGACCGTGGGAAAAAACCTAGGCTTGTAACTAAACCTTTTAATTTTTAATATATATATATTTATTTTATGTGATGGGAGATATGTTAGTAAGTTTAGAGATTATAGTCATTTCCTTAAATTTGTGATACTTCACCCAACCCTTTTTTAAATTTTAATAATAATAATAAGTGGCGGATCCTTAGTAATATGTTAAGAAATAACCGAATTGTTGTATAAATATCAAGATTTCAACTATTGCGACTTATTGAGCAATCTCATCTTTAAAGTTGTAATTATGTTTCTTCTGTGAATAAAATCTTTGTGTTTCTTTATATATATATATATATATATATATATATATATATATATATATATAATAAAAAAATATATATTGCGACTTCTTACTTCTTATTAGTTGTTATTTTGTAATTCGTAAGCAAGCACCATTCGATTTGGATAAGCCCAAACATAGCTCATAGCCTTCCATTATTAAAGGTTCGGAACAATGTCAGTTTACCTATATTTCTATTTTCTGATGTGATTACTTACAGTATTATTATTTTTTAAGCAAACAAAATAAATAAATAAAAATACTAAAAGATTGTTTGTTGTTGGGCCATCGAATCAACAACCACAATTTCTCTCCACCTTTATCTTAAATTCATGCTGCGTTGAATATTGACAGAAGAAGGTTGATAAGGTTCGGTGAATCATTAAAAAATTGGCTTGGCTTGAGACTGGACTCCACGGCAGCATTCATTATACTCTACTATTATGCACACTGCACAGTATAATGCAAAACTTTTCACTTCGATCCATTTTTGCTTGTAGCTACCAATTTTCTCTTCTTTTTTTTTTTCATGGGAAAATTATTTTAGTTTAGTAAGAGCTTCTACCTTAATTGATTGGCTCATTCTACCGTTTTAAACGAAAACTTCTGGAGTTTAAATTATCCTCCCTTTGTAATTTTCAAATTTATAAATATATATATATATATGATTTGAACTTATATTCTACGCATTGCACATCTTAAAAATATCAGATAACTATGTGTTCAATTTGTTGACTATTTTTCTTCTCAAAAAAAAATTTTGTTGACTATTCTATTTATATTTTAACAATATATTTTTTTTCCAAAGTGAAATGACTAGTATAACCTTGATAATTTACTCACAGTTGGAGCATTTTATTATTAATTAATTAAAATGAATAAATATTACAACATACATGTAAAAATGTAGGAGTGAATATGGAAGATGAGGAATTAGTAAAAATGTTTAATCTCACATTGAAAAGGAGAGAGACTATTTTGTTCTTTTAAATTGTGGTGATTAATGAACTAATATGAATTGAACCAGATATTGGGCTAATTACATGCGCAAGGAGGAGGTGAAGGGTGGAGGTATCAAAAGTCAAAGACAGTTTGCACCGGTTACAAGATTTAGCCAACCAAGGGCTTGAAATCTCCTTAAAGAGAGCAAGTGTCGCCCCTCATTTTAAATAGTGTTATGTAATTTTTCTCATTAAATTAATAATATTCAGGAGTATTATTTAGTTTCCCTTTGTATTATTTCCATTATTATTGTGTTTGCACCAACACCCACCATAGGGGCCATGGAACCAAAAACTTGATGGTCTAAAAAAATCATTAAGGGCCTGTTTGGTTACTTATGGGTTTGTATTCATTTTCAAATCCTATACATTTTTTTATTTTTTTTATTTTTTTTTTTTGGTTTAGCACCAATTTTGGACTAGTTTTTGTTTTGCTCAAATCCCTATATTTTCTGACAAAACCATTTGTCATTATCACCAGCTAGAAACCATTGCCACAACACCAAAAATAGACTAAAACTAAAACCCACCGAAACCACCATCATAATCCAATACCCAACCCAAATCTTCACCAAAAAACCCATCAATACAAACAAATTTCATCAAATCCCAACACAAACAGAAAACTGTGTCCTTTTTTAGTACAAATTTTTTTTTTCTTTGGTTCAATTCCTAGAAAACCAAAAACAAACTCAAACCCATTAAAGAGATGGGCAAGACTTGGGTTAATTCCAATTTGACATATTGGTTGGAACCAAAATGATCACAAAGATTCTTGTTTCTTAGCAACCAAACAAAGAAATGCTAAAACCCTAAAATGAAATCACAAAAGAAACCATCAAACAATAAACCCCAAGCAAATTAGTAAATAAATAAAAAAATAAAAAAAACCACAGATCAAAAGTCAAAGATAACAGTATTGAATTTTTGATACCTAGAGATCAAAAGAAACCAAAGCCCAACAAGTCTAGTAGTCAACCCACAAATTGTTTCACAAGAAAACGGTTCCTAACAATTTATTGTTAAAAAAAAGAAGAAGGAAAGTACAGATAAAAAAATCGTAGAATTTTCGGTGGCGGGAATGTTGAAGACACACGAGAGAGTGAGATCAAAGAGAGAGAAAGAGAGAGGGGTTAGGACTGATCTGCGAGAGAGAGAGAGAGAGAGAGAGAGAGAGAGTAATTGAGGGGACATGTCTCTACTAGTGGGACCCATATAGTTGGTTTTATTATGAAAATGCCATTGTATCCATTTTCACAAAAAATGAAAATGGTAAAAAGGTGTTTTCGTTTTTTGTATTCAAATCCACTTTTTTAGGATATTGAAAATAAAAACTGAGTACAAATTTGCAAACCAAACCAATTTTTTGTAGTGGATGCCACAAAAAACTGAAAATGAATATGGAAAACTGCACTTTTTTCCTCTAACCAAACAACCTCTAAGCTTATCAGAATTGTGCTAGTGACAACTAGCGCAATTGTCACTATTATTATTAGGTAATAGTGATGATGCCAAAATCGTCAGTTTGGGTCACTCGCCCAATTCGAAGTATTAGACGATCTCGTAGGACCTGCAAGATAAAGGAGAGATAGATCGAATAGACCACCAGGTTGTGCTCGATGGGGGAGCCTTCGATGCTTAAGTTAGTATCAACCCACATTTTTCATATTTAGATAGTATTTTGTAGTAGCTTTTGACGTACCTTTGCTAGTGAGACAAATTGTCCCTTTCATAGGTGACTTAGGTAGTTGTTGTACATAAATTAGGGTGATTATTACCTTGATTGTAACGTTTTTTGTCTTGATAAGAGTTTAAGACCTTTGATGATCGTTATTGAATGTGTTGAGCGGTTATCTTTGATAGCCTACTAATGATGCAAGGTCGACCATATTAATGGACGACCTAATGATTTTTCTGGACTCATCAAATAGAAATGAAGAGTTTTGGAGGATCTGTAAGGAAAGAAACACTCATAAAGTTCACCGATGTGTTGCTGGACAAAAATCCTCTGATGCTTAAGTTAGAACTTCACAAGAATCCCAATAAACTATGAAAGCGTAAGAGTTAGTGTTTTTTGCTTGTACCTTGGAATGAAGGAGATTTGGTGTTTATATAGAGGTTTAGAGTTGACCACGTTTTCATGATTTTTGCCGCTTTTCTCATAGGAGGTGTGATTGGAGTTATGGAGTTAATGGTGGTGAGATTCTTAGGGTTCATTCCATTTCTAGAAGATGTAGGTTGGTGGAAGGATCTCCAGGCGTGGTGCGTAAGAGTTTCCATTTTTGAGCAAATGTAAGGAAAGTGACGCGAACATTTGGATAGGTGTCCTATCGTCACCCGTGTCACCGCACATGTGGGATAGACCACTTCATGAATGTGGATTCTAGTTAGCTTAACTAGTAAAGTTTCTTATCGTTAAACAAGGTATTTGAGGTTCTAACCTTGCTTACACCAAAAAGGCCAATTGATGTTTGTGTACGATGATAAAAATACAATCATTGTCATAGGTTAAAACTCTATTGTATTTAAAATAAAAAGAAAAAGAAAAGGAAAAAAAAAAAAAAAAAAACCACTTCATGGCTATGGACTGAAGGACTATTTTCTAAACAAAATTTAATGTTAGCAGAGTGAATCAAAAAATTAAAATTTTAGGAACATAATTGAAAAAAATTACATTTTACCACCCTAAATTATGCCCTATATTACACTTTGCTCCCTAAATTATTTGAATGCACGGTTTGCACTTAAACTATGACCATTATTACACTTTGCACTATGACATCATTAGTTTTATTGTTAAGTTGAATGGAAATATGAAGCATGTGACTTGCATGTGTGTATTGCTTAAGTGGTACAAATTTAAAAAACCAAAAGCCTTATATTCCGAATCAATTAAAAACAAAAAAAATTTTTAAGCTCTTCCTCGTGTGTGTATTATCCCCTCCTCAAAATCCTTGTAACCCTAAATTCCCAAAACAAAATTATCTTTGCCGCCACCACTACTCCACCACCGTAACAAGTAGCTAAACAAGTTTGGAAAGTGGCGTGATCTTTGTCACCTTGATAATGTATGAAATTTGGCTTCTTTACTGGCCATCTCTTGATTGATGTTGAAATGTCTGCAATATAGCATAGGTGTTGCGGAATTATATAGGTTGTTTCAAAGAACACTAATCCATACTTTGACCAAATAGTAAAATTTTACTGTCCAAAAGTTCAGTGCTTTGTCTTTTGTTCCATATTAAATATATATCATGCTTCATGGAACCTACCTCATAAAATAGGCATGGGATAGGTAAAGGCCAATACCTTAGCTTTTGATGTTCATCATACTTTCAAGTTTCAACTTCAAATTGACGGTTTCTTAAGGGATTTAGGGTTTCTTTTGAGCAGTGGTTTTGTGGTGGTGGTGGTGGTGGTGAAATGGTGGTTATGTTGAAGATGATTTTGATTTAGGAATTTAGGGTTGCAGGAATTTTAATTTGGAGGGAGGAGCTAATAAGAACGAGAGAGTTGGAAGCATTTTTTTAACTGATTAGAAAGAGGAGTTTTTGGTCTTTTAAGTTTGTGTCAGTTAAGTAATACACATATGCAAGTCATATGGTTTATATTTCCATCCAACTTAACAATAAAACTAACGATTAAGGTGCAAAGTGTAACAAGAGTCATAGTTTAGAGTGAAAACCGTGCACTCAAATAGTTTAAAATGCAGAGTATAATTTAAGGCATACTTTAGAGTGGTAGAATATATTTTGAACATAATCAAAATAACTCAAACTTTTAAGCGTGCAAATTACAATTTAATAATTAAAAAAAAAACCTATTGTGCAAAATGGGTGTTTAATGGGTGAAAAAAGAGAGGAAGAAGCCCAAAAAGTTGATTGGGCCAGAAAGAAAGAAAAAGAAGATAAGGCCTAGAGAAACCAAAATGGGTGTGTGTATAGACAGACTATAGAGAAGTAGAGGAAGCAATAAATAAATAAATAAAACCCTAGCTCTAAATAGATTGAAAGAGAGGTTGTCGTTGGATTGGAATCGTTATGGTATCAGGGTCGGGGATAAGAGAGAAAAGAAGAGAGTAGAAAGTGAAGTGAGAAAACAAAAGTGTGAGGAGCGATAGAGCATGCACCAATAGGCTACTCACTTTTCTTCCTCTCAATAGCCTACTCTTTACCAAGTTAAGAATTTGGAGATTAAGCCATTTAGGTCCTTTTTCCAAAGTAGGTAATTTCTATAATAGGATTTCCCTATGAGATTACCTACATTGGAGATTGGTTCCCTTCTTGAACTTAAAGTTGCTAAAGAGCTAAGTTTAGCAGACTAGTCCCCTTCCTTCTTTCATCACGATTGTTTAAATACTAATGTTATTTTTTCTTGTTACTGATTTATTTTTGCCATACTCATATTATCATATTTTCCTATAGCAAAATCGTTTAAATATTATCTTTGGTACTTTAGTTAGAATATTTTAACTATCTTGCTGTATTATGTTTCTCCTATCATAATGTTTTTATGACAGCATTCCCTGTCGTGGGCACATGACCAAGATCTCTGTTAGGGGTCTTAACTTGCACACAAGTTGACCAAGATCTCTATGCTTGTAAAATTTTTTGAAAATTAAAGATTAATAATTATATTATCAATAAATTATTTAAATTTCAAGTTTTTGTAATTCAAAATTATGCATAATATATAAGCTTATAGATCATATAGTAAATAATATCCGATTGACACAAAATTTGGCATTCGTATTAATAACGTAAAGATCATGCAGTTCAATGATTAGATTTTCAAATTATGTAGCAATATTTATTTTATTGAGTAAGATTGTAATTTTAGGCTACAATCAGTTTTGTAATTAAATTTTGTTCTAATAAAAATAACTTAATCTTTTAAGCATGCAAATTACAGTTTAATTAAAAAAAAAAAAAAAAAACCGTTGTGCAAAATGGTTGTTTAATGGGCGGAAGAAAAAGAAAAAAAAGAAGAAGGGAAGAAGCCCAAAAAGTTGATTGGGCCAGAAAGAAAGAGAGAGAAGATAAAGGCCCAGAGAAACCAAAATGGGTGTGTGTATAGACTATAGAGAAGCAGAGGAAGCAGTAAATAAAAGAAAACCCTAGCAGCAGCTCTAAATAGATTCAAAGAGAGGCTGCCGTTGGCTTGGAATCGTTGAGAGAGAGAGAGCAAAATGGTGTCAGGGTCGGGGATATGCTCAAAGAGAGTGGTTGTGGATGCTAGGCACCACATGCTTGGTCGACTTGCATCGATCATTGCAAAAGAAGTGTTAAACGGTCAAAAAGTGGTAGTAGTTCGGTGCGAGGAGCTTTGCATTTCGGGAGGACTCGTACGGCAGAAGATGAAGTACATGAGGTTCCTCCGAAAGCGTATGAACACAAAGCCATCTCACGGTCCCATCCACTTCCGGGCACCTGCAAAGATATTGTGGCGCACAGTCCGGGGCATGATCCCTCATAAGACCAAGCGCGGTGCCGCTGCTCTCTCTCGCTTTAAGGCTTACGAGGGCATTCCTCCTCCTTATGATAAGACCAAGAGGATGGTTATTCCAGACGCTTTAAAGTCAGTCACTCACTCAATCTTCACTCTTTCACTCTCTTATATTTTAGTATTTGAACTGATTTTTAATGTTGTTGTTAGGGTGCTGAGGCTTCAGAAGGGACACAAGTACTGCTTGTTGGGTCGCCTTTCTTCCGAGGTTGGATGGAACCACTACGACACTATCAGGGTAATTAATATAATATTCTCACATTTTGACAACTATGATATTGCCTGTTTGTTTCGTTTGTCCTAGATCAAGTTCCAATCACCAGTGGTCTACTAATTAGTCTTTTATAAGTTACTTGTTTCTAGCAACCCCATATGTCTCCTTTCTGCCCCCCCATTACATTTAGATTGGTCAGGAGGTTTAATTAATTTATAATGCTGATGTTCTTAGATTTGAGGCTACTGTCTTTACTTTTCAAATGCTTGAAACTGTTGAGGAAATAGTAAGAGATGATTACGATTTCCAATTCATCACTCCCCGACGAAGTGTATTTTTTGAAAAGGAAATTTTTTTTTTTTTTTTTTTTTTTTAATGCTGTAAGTAAGATTTGTATCCTTCAGTATTTTGTTACTTGATTTGTTTGCAAAATATTTAATGAATGACATCAGTTTTTGAACTGCAGTAATATTTTATAAGGAATATAGTCCTTGATTTTAAATGGATTGGGTTCAAAAATTTTGGATGCACTTGGAACATTCATTTCAATATCTGCTCACGGAATTTATACATATAGGTCGTCCTTGGTATCTTGGATCAATGGTAATGTGATAGGTTATTCTAGGACTTGGTCTAAGGGAAATAGGTAAGTTGCTTAGAGGTTGCTAGAGGGTAGTTAACTATTCAAGAGACAAATTCTATATTACCGATCAAAAAAAGACTCTTGGACAATAGCTCTCGGCTAGTACTTTCCATTGCATATGAGAAAAACTGATTCATTTACACTCAGGTCTGCCTATTTATAAATTTATAATTAGGCTTGGATGAATGCCATCATACACTCTCCTCTCCTATGATTGGTCTTTATTGAACTAACTGGGCTTCTAGCTTATATGATATATCTAATTATCTTTGTTACAAATAGTGCAAGCTTGTTATTTGTTACAAAAGCTGAAGTACAAGAAATACACACAACTGGTTATGATGCACATCATCAAGTGGGCAGTCAAGGTCCCAATCAACTCAATGCCGAATGAACTATAAGCCCCTATAAGAATGCACTGCTACATTATCCATTTTCCTTGTTGGACAATGATTGTCTGCTTTATTTTTTGGTAACTTGATATAAGGGTTGAATATTCGCCAAACATGAACCTGAAAGATAGTGTGTTATTTGGGCTGTGGTCAAGATAGTTGTTTCACTATACCCTTGATAGCAAGTTAGAGTTTGGATTAACAGGCTATAAGATATAAAAATCCTTGTCCATGAGTTGGTTTATCAACATGCTTATGCTGGCTTTTTATTGTTAAGATTAGCCAAATCTAAAAGTAAAAGTCATAGTTTGTGAGCAGAACTTGTATTCAAAGATTTCTAACCATTCTTTTGCCACAGGAGCTGGAGGAGAAGAGAAAAGAGAGAGCTCAGGTAACATATGAGAGGAAGAAGCAGCTGACCAAACTTAGGGTGAAGGCTGAGAGGGCTGCAGAGGAGAAACTTGGTCCTCAATCTGACATCCTTGCCATGGTTAAGTACTGAGGTTACATAGATTAGGCAGTTGCTTACCATTTTGTTTGAGGATTTTGTCGTAATGAGTTTTGTTGTTTTTTTGAGATGGTGCACTATGTTTTGATAAATTTTGAACGAATATTGGTTTCTCTTGATTCGGCTATAGTATGTTTCTTTTATTGTCTCAATATACTATAATATTGGTGAATTTATTTGTCGCTTTCTTCCGTCTTCCCACTTCCTATACAATGGGTGTCTTAAATGTTTATGAGGTTCTATTTGGGCTCCATAGTTTCTCACCTGTGGTATTATGCTGTTGACCTGAGTAAAGAGCACAGCTTGTGATGTTTGCTTGCCACTGCTATGCTATTGATCAAATCTATATATTACTAAAAGCTGAAACGTGGCATTTATTGCTGCTAAACTCCTGTTGCGCCATCTCATCACCACGTCATTTGCCAAATTATTATTATTTATTCTTTTTTTTTACAAAAAAAGAAAATATAAATAGATTATTGACTTTACATATTCATCTTTGTCGGTTTTAACATCTATATATATTTCTTTTTTATTTCCAATTTTCTTATAATTTTTTTTACATTCACTTATTTTTTTTTTTTAAATTTTTACACTTTCTTCAACTTTTCTTCTTCCCTCACATTTTCATCTCCCCACTACCCTCTATTTTAATATTGCTATTCATCTTTCCCTTCATCTTCCTTTATTTGTCTCTTCTTATCCCTTCCCTCCTACTATAAATTTGTCACTCTTTTCTATTCTTTGTATAGTTTTCTCTCACAAAAAGGTTTTTCTCTCTCTCTCTCTCTCTCTCTCTCTCTCTCTCAATGTTTTGGTGGATTTTTATTTTTTATTGCATCTCCACTTTAGTTTGATAAATTTTTGTGTTTTTAAGAATTCTAATTTAGGTTGATACGATTTAGTTTTGTGTTTTATGTTATTATTATTATTATTATTTTTCTCTTTGATTGTTAAATTTTATCCGATTACATAATAAAAAAAATTAAAGATAGTAGATAAAAATAAAATAGTATTCCATTACATAGCATAATTTGGATATTTTAGTGTTTATTGTTATATCTTTTAATTTTTCTTATTTGTTTCTTCTCTTCTATTTTTCTCAATATTGAAATTCAACCACATCCTCTTTATCATTAAATTATTTATATTTTCTCTCTCTTTTTGTTTTAAAAATAAAAATTGTAATATTTTACTTAAATTCAAATAAAAGAAAATTGTGCTCATCAAATTGTACTAATTTTTTTTTTTTTTTTTAACATTTACACTTTCTCCAACCTTTCTCATTATCTTTACCTTTTCATCTCTCCAAACATTCTACCTTGATATCACTCTTCCTCTTTCTTTTTATCTTCCTTTATTTTTTTTTCTTTTTACTATCATCCTCTTGGTATAAATTTGTCATTCACTCTTCCATTCTTTACATAATTTTCTCTCACAAAAAAGTGCTTATTTTCCACTCTTTCTCCCTCAATTTTTTGGTGGATTTTTATTTTTATTTTTCTTGCATCTCTATTTTAGCTTGATAAAGTTTTGTATTCTTTAGAACTCTATTTTGGTTGATGGGATTTAGTTTTGTGTTTTAAGTTTTTATTTTATTTTTTTATGACTTTGATTGTTAAATATTATCATATTGCATTATAAATAATTAAAAATAGTATATAAGAATGTACTATTATTATATTACATAGAATTATTTGGATAAGTTAGTGTTTATTTTTATGTATTTTATTTTTATTTTTTTCTCATATAATTTTATTTAGCATTTAAATTCAGCCACATCCCCCATATATATCATTAAATTATTTATATTTCCACTCATTTTTTTTTAAATTTAAAAATAATATTTTGCCTAAATTAAATAAATAAAATTGTCCACATTAAGTGGAGTAATGCTAGGGAAACACTTATTCTCACACCCAATGCATCAAAGGAAGGAAAAAAAAAATCAAGTTAGAAACACTAAATAAAAAAAAAAACTAATAATTCATATTTAATGTTATAGAATCATCATCAAATTTTGGAAAATGATAGGTTGCCAAGAGAGAGAGAGAGAGAGAGAGAGAGAGAGAGAGAGAGAGAGAGAGAGAGAGAGAGAGAGAGAGAGAGATGGTATAGAAAAAAACCAATACAAAGTAATAAAGAGTAGATAAAGAAAAAAAAAAACCAAACGTCAATTAGTAATCGTTGATTGGAAAACAAAGAGGTTGTAAGGGGAAGTAAAAAATAAAATAGAGATTACTATGTGGAAAACATTAAAAACTTTACAGTGTAGTAACATAAACCTTTAAATTCACTTAAAAAATTAAATCAACAATCAACAATTAAATACAATCATAGTACTAAATTTAAATTTAAAACTAATCAAACTCTAACTATGGAAACCATATTAATCATAACTAAAAAAGAGATGTTCTCTGATAGTAGTAGAAATTACATAAGAAATAAAGTTAGAAAATTTAAAAATCCATTTTTTGACATTTCATTTAACCTTATTTATTATATATATATATATATATATAGATATATTTTTCATACACTATTACTTTCGAAAATCTAATGAACAATGCTACCTCTTATTTATTGTCTTTGTTATGCAAATCATCAGTTAGTAAATATATGATAATGGTAAAAAGCGCTACAAAGGAGATCACTAAAAAAAAATATAAAATTAATTAGTCACTATCATTATGGAGTAATAGTCTATAATTTTACGCACCCAAAAAAATGAAATATATAAAGTTTTTTTTTAAAATATGTGTAAAGATTCACTATATATATGTGTGTATAAAGGTAAAAAAAAATGTATATTTAAGGTTTTTATCTACTTAAAAACTAATGGTTAATAACTAAAATTATAGTATTAATAAAATATTTAATGAGACTATCCTAAAAAATTATTACGCGCAACGCGCGGGTATGCAACTAGTGAACTTTAAAATTCAAGATGTTATATCTGATCCCAGATTAGTCTTGTGCCCCATTGCTCGGTTGCTCCCCAGTTTACTTATGGTCTTCATTGTTGAAGGAAGGGAGGGAGAGGAGAGGAGGTAAAGGTGGCTAGTTTGTAATAATTTTTAGTACGTTCCGTCTTTTGTGGATTTTGCCTTCGAATTTTTAATGAACATTCCGTACAATACTAACTGCCATCTTGTAAATGTATTTCAAGGCCACCTTGTCCTATTCTCTCCTTCCATTAAACTTGGTGAAAGATTTTGTTTGATATACTCACAGGTTTTTTCCTCTTTTCTTCTTCATCCGTACCACTTAATCGGATCCGATCCCTTCTAACCAGGAAACGAGGAAATATTGAGTCACTTGCTGATGACTTGACCTATGTAAGCGGAAATTATCTAAATTGGAATTATATATATATCTTGTGTAACTCTATACCTTGTTTAAACTGTTGATTCCACTAAAGAGATGCCTCAAAATTCACATCTTGTCTCTCCTAATTTTTCTCTCCCCTTGTCTCCTCCATGCATCCAAAACTCTACCTCTTTTCTCTCTGTCCAAAGTTTGTCTCTCTTCATATTCGTGTAAACTGTAAACTCCAATGGCTTCTCTAGTTTAGTGACAACACAAGACTAGAGATCAGTGAGGTTTGAGCGAGAACATGCAGATCTCTCTCACACTTTTCTTTTTTTAAACAACAATTTTCATTGCAACTCAAAAAAACTTTTAAACAAATCACTATGTGTCTCTGTGAACAAGGTGCCAGGAAATCTGGGCATTCCTCTAGCCACACTTGTAGAGTTTACAGTAGCAATAGAGGTCAATGTCGAAGCAGGTCCATTACATTTCTATGAACAAACTCATACCTTCCATTATATATATAGAACATCCAATAGTTACCACTTGCTTACTTATATACCACATACAATCATACAAGCACGGTTCACATAAAATACATAAATACTCTTCTGTATATATTTATTAAATCATTTTAATCTTGCCAATTCTATTCTTGTCATGGGTAGCGGTAATATGATCTAATAAAATGCTAATTGGTGCGGGGCACCACATTTGTGACTTGAAGATTCATTTAGTTCATGTAATGCGATTAAAAATCAAATAGTCAAAATTACAGTTTTACCCCTGAAATGTGAAATGACAATTGTGATGAGGTGAGGTCAAATGTAAGTTGCAAAATGGAGTATCTACAGTACTTAATTAGCAACACATTTTAACCTTTCAGCGGCTTTGTTACTGCTGTCTAAGAGGGTTGTGAAGAATTTTGCAATATCCTTGGTTTTCACTCCAACCCTAAAGCTTTCAGGCTTGGTGGCCCTCTGCTCTGAGTCTGATACAACGTCAACTCTCTCGCTT
Source organism: Quercus lobata (assembly GCF_001633185.2). NCBI lineage: Eukaryota > Viridiplantae > Streptophyta > Magnoliopsida > Fagales > Fagaceae > Quercus > Quercus lobata. The sequence goes on along the minus strand of NC_044912.1, from coordinate 54,498,920 downwards.
TTTCTTTGTTCTCTTGGTTGTCTCTCTCTGTTACATTGTATTATACTTATGTCAATAAATGGTAGGGTGGAGGTGAAAAGAGTGTTTCTAGGAGCAGGGTGCAACAAAATTGTGAACAACTTTAATGGGCACTTAAACAATATGTTAAGTAATTACCTCACACCATAAACAGAATCTCTACCACGTCCAAGGTGATCCTCATCTCCACTACTGCTACTGTCACTTCCAATTGTTGTTTAGCATGAAGGATAAAAGGTATAACTAGTTGGCAATCTAATGCAATCTCCTCTGTATGTATATAAGCAATGAATAAGGTCATCTAAGCAAAGCTGGAAGTGTTAAGTGTGTACATTAAAAGGAAGTAGTTTTAGCGACAAAAGTATTAAGATTCAAACAGCTTCAAAAGAAACAGAACAAAGGCATTATAGCTGAAAAGTGCAGGCTTCTGCATTATCTTAAACCACTCATGACAATTATCTGGCTCATCAAGAATTGACGTAAATACGGTCCATTGAATCATAAAGCAACAAACAAAAATAACCATACTACTTTGACCCTGGTAGGTGCAACCCTAGATCCACAATTCAAGGGTTGTAGGACAAGATAATCCTACAACAGATTGCAATTTTAACAACCACAAACCATGCAGTCATGTGATATCTACGACAATAGAAGATCAAAAGCAAGAATAATTCTTCTCAATAACTCCTCTACTTGAAATTTCACTGTTCTTTCAGTCAATTCCACAAAGGATAAACATTAAACTTGCACAGTGCACTGTTATTTAATACTATCATTGCTAATTTCATTTCTCATATTCATGCACAATACAAAACAGACAACATTGCTAATTTCGTTTTTCATATTCATGCACAATACAAAACAACATGAAAGCTAGCAACAGAGTTTAACTCTCAATCTTGGTTTCTGATAAAAATTCTAGATAATAGCTCCACTTGGTAAGTCAATTTTGCTACTCATTTATTTTACTCCACTAGAATTATTTCAAGTGGGAAGAAAAAGAAACGCTTAGATCCTAATGCTACTTCTTACCTCAAAATCACAAACAGCAGCTAACACTTCCATTACAGCTGCAATCACCTCCTCTAGAACTCATGTCACACCACTAGAACTCTTGTCACACCACTGCCTCAGCCTCTACAACCACCAAAAGAACCAGCTTTGAGCTATGAAACCAGGTAATTTCTGACAGAGTATCATCATGCCCATGCATGCATTGTTTTAATCTAGAAAATCAATTTTTCTAATAGAACACAAGGCATAATTTTAATTACACCCCTCTGTAGAAATTGGATCAACTCAAAACTGGCATAAAAAGCCATTGTTAGAAAACAAGGATTAAGCACAATAATCTCATAGAACTGTAAAATATGTTCATTCAAATATTTACTATTAAAAAAGGTATAGTTTATATGCCGCTTTAAAAAAAATTTTAAAAAGCAGCAAGCAGTATAATTTAAGCTACAGTGGTGTTAAGAAGGGATCATTCCACTATCATATCCATATTAGGTTCAATAGGATCTCTCGTGCCAAGTATCAATAGAAATTGACTAAAAATCCTAGAGCAAAAAAATAAAGATTAAAATAACAATTCCCATTTGAAAACCCTTAAATGTACAGTTGTCGAGTTACATCATTAACATGACCAACATCAAAAGCCAATAACAATGTAACTGTTGAACAATGATGCCTAATACTATCTTAATTAAAAAGAAATTACAGCAACTAATTCCATCTATTAGCTTAACAGTCATAACACCAGAAACTCTTTCATCCAATCTAATTCTAGAAACAACAACAATCTAATTCTAGGAGCAACAAATTCCAAGTCACATCACATCTACCGCTGAATATTAAGCATTGCCTTAGCCTCAGTCTGCTCCTCCAACAAACCATCACTCACATACTTACTCAACAGCTCAATCTTCTTTTTCTCCAACACCATCCTCTCTATTTCCTTGTCATCCGGCAATGGCACATGAGCCACAAACTCCCTCCTCCCCTCCCTTTCCATCTCCTCCTTCTCCAGCTTCTCCCTTTTCCTCTTCTCCTCCTCCTCCACTTCCTCCTCCATCCCCTCAAACAACACCTCCTTCACCACACTCACCACCTCCCCACTCTTTACTGCCTTCTTCGCCTCCCTCCTCACCTCTTCCACTCTCCTCCACTCCTCCAGTGCCTCTGCCCTCATCTTCTCCTCTGCAGGCCCCTCCACCCTCTCCAGCACCCCATCCTCATCATCCCTATACCCATAATAACTTGCATCAATCCTCTTATATATATCATATCGAGTCCTCCTTTTTCGTAATTCCGGAGGCTTCTCAAACAGCTCTCTCACTCCTGGCAACTTCTTTGCAGCACCAAAGTATCGGTATCCTGGCCCACGCCCACTAGGGTTGGGAACATCCACTATGTTTCCTTCTAGGTCCGTCATTTTAGGGGCATGTTTGGCATAATTGGGCCCACCGAGCTCAACAATGCGCCGTTCCCAATGGGATTTTTCCCGGATGAGTTTATTGATCTCGTCATTGAGGTCACGGAGGCGGTGCTCTCCAAGCCCTTCATTTTGGATTTCAGCAACTTTGCGGCCAATCTCACGCATAATTTGCTGGCGCCACTTATCGGCCTCGGCAAGGTCACGACATTCAGAGGCAAGGAAGGGACGACGCTCTTTTGGTTTCTTTTTCTCTTCAGCTTTGAGCGTAATGAATCTGTTTAGCATTGACTGCGCTTTCTCCTCATTGCGAGCCATCTTATGGTCTTGTTTCTAGGAATGTAACGTTACAAAAATCTGAAAAATAGAGTCAAATTGTGAATCCCATAAGCCTTAAAACTCAAACCAAGCATCTACACCATGTGCATTACAGTAGCTTGACACCACCCCATTCTTTTTTCTTTTTTTTTAAAAGGTAACGAAAGTTTTAATAGAAATTTCAAGGAGAGAAAATATTGAAAAAAAAAGAAAAAGAAAAAAATATTGATGGAATTTTTGGGATGAAAAACTGCCCATTCCTCAAGTAAAATTTGAGGAAAATCCAGCATTTTTCTAAAATCCTATAAATAAAAAAGAAGAGATGGGCATCCCTTTCACTTATGAACTAGCAAGGAAACAACAAAAAGGATGATTTTTATAGCCATTTAGTTGGCACAATAACAAACAAAGCCTTAATCCCAAATTTTTTGAGTCGGCTATGGATCATCAACAAATTAGTTAGGTTCATACACATGTATTCTTTTCCGCCAATTTACTCTATCTAAAGTCAAACTTTTTGTTACTCCCTTAATTGACATGTCCTTTTTTTTATTGCTTCTACTAATGTGATTTTTGGTCTTCCTCTTACCTTTTTTTTTCGTTCCCTTAACTTGGATCAACTAATCTATACAAATCACTATGAATTACTAACCTTTACACTTAGAAACCACATCCATAATTAAATAATCTAGTCAATCCAACTTTAGGTATGTTGGGCATCTAAATATCTTCAAGGGAAGTTAGAATCAATTACCAGAAGAATGTTGAAACCCAGAAACCATTATGGCTAAAGAAGGTATATTTGAGCAGAATCAAAACCAACACTGAACTATTTTTCTTTAAAAAGTTGCAAAAAATTGTGTCAATTAAAATTCTTTTTTTCGAAATAAATAATATTTAGAAACATTAAACAAGTTAAACTTGTACTTTGCTTCAAAAATACAAAGCACATGTTTATTCCAAACTCATCATCTACATGATTACTCTCAATTTTGATTGATGATCTAAATTCATTCGGTATTAACAAAATTCATACAGCAGCAGCAACGTATATAAATAAAATTCCACTAAAATCATCCAGCAGAAACAATGTATAAAATAAATTAATTCAGGATTAAACATTTTTATCATCATCCCAATTCCAAACAAACCCCTAAAAAATATTTTTATATATTTAAATCAAACCAAACAATTGCAAACCCAAAAAACAATGACTATTTTAAATAAATAAACCCTTCTATTCCTTTATCAAAAAACCAAACAGAAATTTTAAAAATAATTGAGAGTCAAGAATAGGGTTTCTTTCTCTAAGACAGAGAGAGAGAGAGAGAGAGAGAGAGAGAGAAGTGGCTCACAGTCGACAGCGAGATGAAGTCGGTGATGATGTCGTCTCCAGTGTCGCCGTGTCGGCAAGACCACAATCACCGGTGTCTTTCTCTTTTATGAATGATGTTATTTACCACTTACCATACGGGCTGTCGTATTTCAATATTAACTTTCAAAAAGTGTCGTAAGGTTAGCTAAAAAAAAAAAAAAAAAAAAAATGTAAACCGAAATAGCGTTGAAATCAAATGTTCAAGGTGGATTTGTTCATTTTTTGGTAGTTAGCCTTATGACATTTCTGGTCATATTAGTGGTTCTAAATGCACGATATATATATTTCTTTTTTTTGAAAAAAATATGTAAATCACAAATTGAAATAAGTGAAAAATTATGACAATAAAAAAAAAAAAAAATCATCGTACGCATGAAGTGCCTGTTTCATGTATGTGATGAGGCTAGTAATTATTTAAAGTAATGATAGGAAAAGATTATGAGTGATTTAGAGAATTGAGAGATCAGGTAAGTAACATTACTTAAAACTTCTTAATTATGACATATGTTCTCAATTACAATCAAAATTCAATCATTATTAATTTTTTTAACAAATAGGCCAAACTTTAAGACATAATTTGTAAATTTGTAGTGATCAGTGGATTTAGCAATCATAACAGATTCTCCAAAAAAAAAAAAAAAAAAAAAAATCCATAAACAAAGCCATAGTACATGATAAAAAAAAATAAAATAAAAAAGCATTGAAGTAAACTTGTACGCAAATTTTTTGTAGCCACGCTCCAAGAAGGAAGTTTGTGAGATACTAAGATGTGGTAGTTGAGATACGTGGGATCAATAGGAGATGTGGGAAGTTCTGACTTTTCTTTTTTTTTTGATGGAAGGAAATTAGTATCTGTCTAAGACATAGAAGGAAGTTATAGAGAGATTTATCTGATAGCTTTTTTATTTTTATTTTTGAATTACAATTTTAATCCCAATTTTTAATTTTAAGGAATAAGGACTACTATATTTAATTAGATTAAGAATGTTTTTGACAATTTATGAAGTGGTACTATGTGAATCCTCTTAATATATATAGAGATAAAGATTTAAATTATAAATGTCTTTTTTCGAAATATAAGTTTGATTAAACATACCAGACTTTTTAGTTTTTATGTCGTGTGTGATTGTAATTTATCATTTTGTACTCCACTGTACTCGAATTTCAGTTAATATATTCCAAGTTTCTCATAATAATAATAATAATAGTAAAAGTAAGTGATTAAGAACTATCGAATCCATATAAATTAAAAAAAATGATAATAAAAGGAATAATTCAAAAAAGATTAAAATAAATAAAGCAGTACATAAGTTCCCATAAACAAAAAAGAAAAAAAAAAAGAAAAGAAAAAGAAAAAAAGAGCAGTACATAAGTGTTACGTTGATGGCTTGATGCTATTCATAGTGTCTCCTTTTATAAAGCTACCGTGGAGTACAAAATGGCCAATTTAGAAAGCTATCCCTAAAATTAAGGGTGGAAATTCGGGTAACTAAATTGGTATCTTCTCCTCATGTGCAAAGTACTTGAGTCTTTGGGGTATAATGGAGAAAGGATTTGACTGTGAAGTTAGCTTCATGGGTGGTGATTTTTTTTTTCAGATGGGTTTTGGGCATTTTGTTGGTTGTAGTTTTGGTGATTTAAAGCCATTTTGATGGGTGATGTGTTAAAATAAGAGATATTATGTAGGGTGTATTATAAAGTTGTGTGATAAAGTAATTTAATAATGTAATATAGAAGAAATTTGGATTTGGTTGGAGGGAAACTAGTTCAATCATAGCTGCTAGGAAACTAACAGAATTTGCAATAGTTTTTAGACTTGATGAAATGAAACAAATAAAGAAAATTATGATATCATACTTGTATATATATCATAATTCGGAACAAAGAGTACGTTTGTATGAATAAATTGAAAAATGGCGATACTTGAACTTGAGACTGATTTGGATTTGATTAGAGAAAGAATAGAGATAGATATATCGGTTTGATTTGTTAGCTAGGAAACTAACGAAATTGCAACAATTTGTAGGATTGATTATTACTGCAGAAGAATTAACCTAGAAAATATAAAAGTGAAAATTGCATTTTTTTTTTTTTTTAAAAGAAAAAGAAAATATGAAAGTAAAAGGAGAATAGCATTAATTTTTAAACAAAAAAATCGTCGACAGCAGGGTTCGAACCTGCGCGGGCGAAGCCCAACAGATTTCAAGTCTGTCTCCTTAACCACTCGGACATATCGACTTCCTGTTAAAAGCAATTGCTCTATAATTTTAAAAATACACTCATAGTCTCTAATATCCTACTACATATGCTCCCAACTTTTATTTTACAATATACACAATATCCCAATTTTTATTTTAAAATATAACATATTAAAAAATATAAATTATACAATAAAATAAAAGTAATAAATATAGAGAGAAAAGTAATTTATATAGAAAGAGAGAGAGTAAAATATCCTAAAAAATTATAGAAGTTTGTTACAGTACCATCATATATTTAGGATGGTATTTTAGCACAATTGTAAAATTTTTTACAATTGGAAGATCAGGTAATGGGCTTTTTGGTGCTTTGATACTAAAATATATCAACATATAGCATTTAAGAAACCGAATATTGATGTTCTAAGTCATGAAGATTTTGAAGAATTGTTACTTTTCAAATTTTAATATAATAAAATATTTTGAATAACGACTTTTAAAAAAGCATATGAACTAAGCACACTTTCTAATAATTGTGTGGGTAGATAATCATAAAATATAATGCATGTGCATACACAATGGAATGGAAAAACTAAAAACAAAATTCCATGAGAATCATACTAAGAACTTTCATATATATATATATATATATATATAATCGAAGCCTTTGATGGCACCAAAATTTTCCATGCCAGCATTATTTAAAAAAAAAAATACAAAAATTATGATTTTTTTTTCCTCTAAAACCCGGTAATCATTTAAAAAAAAAACAAAAATTCTTTTTTTTTTCCCCTCTAAAACCCAATAATACATAAAACCCAATATACAAAAAAAATTGCTCCACAACCCAGAACCACCATCAGTCCTCTCCCACAACTCAGGTTTAGTTAAGTTTCCTAGAAGCAAAATAGTTTCACTTTTCATAGACGCACACCATCTGTTTGATATAAAGCTTCCAAAGTATTTTCACAATCAGACAAACTTAATACCAATTCAAGTAGGCTAGGTTTTAATTTATGTGAGGGCATTAGATCAATTAAATTTTGGAAGTGAATAATTTTAGACTCAGCCATGTGCATTAGATCAATTAAATTTTGGAAGTGAATAATTTTAGACTCAGCCATGTGCATTAGATCAATTAAATTTTGAAAGTGAATAATTTTAAACTTAGCCACATATCTATATCTTAAATTAATAAATAACTGAATTCTAATTTTAAAGTTTGAGTACTATATCAAATGGAGCTGCATTTTTTAAACGCAGCTTAGGGAAATATTAAAAAAAAAAAAAAAAATTCCCCACAGAGCCTTTAGCTAAAACGCAGCCTCAGCCGAACAAAACGTGGCTCAAATTACTATCTTGGAGCTGCGTTTTGAAGAAACACAGCTAAAAAACGCAGCTTAAATTGGCGTTTTTAGTAGTGCTATACTATTGTTGCAGATTTGCATAAGCATGTACCAGAAAATGTTAATGGAGCTATTTATTTCTCTATTAAGGTAAGTGTGGGGCCCAATAATTTGTGGCCCTGGCCCATTTTACATTAGGGCTCAAGGCCCGAGCCGAGGAGAGCATTGCTAAGGACATATGAAAGTCCAAATTACCTTAAGACACAGCCGAGGAGGATTCCGTCCTCGTCATCCCGTAATACCCTAAATGAAAAGACGAGCTCAGTATAGGAGCAGGGCAGGTGAAAAGCTGCCAATACTGCAATAAAGAACTTTGCGTATGACAGGTCCATGCTCTTCACCATGCTCTTTAGCTTTTACAACTACCCCCAACCACTATAGGTATGGGCTGATGGGACAAGTCTCAACCCCAGAAAGTGGAGCTTACACGTGGACACTGGAAAGTGGGTAAATGCTAGTATAAAAGGGAAAGAGATCCCAAAGAAGGGGGGGGGGGGAGATCACCAAGCTCCTCGGATAAGGTCTAAAGACCGGAACCACTCGGGTTGCACCGGAAGAAGGCCTTGCTAGACATGCCCGGTTCATCCCCGTGTAAATTGCCATATAAACCATGACCAACCGTAGTCCGATGGTCAAGCCATAGCCTTTCAAGCTCACGTTCTACAAATTTTATTGTTTGGGCCCTTAACGTGCGGACCCAACATCATTCTGGGGTCACCACAAATTGTGCCCTTGCAGTAAGTTTCTCATTTTTTTCATAAAAAATATCAAAAGAAGTTCTTGAATGAATATTCTTTGGTATTGGATTTGGATTGTGAATTTTTGTATCATAATTGTTTTTATAGGTTGGTAGAATTGCGGGCCAATATGTAAAACCAAGATTAGTGTTGTTGCAAGGCCTTTGCTACCTAGCATATGCTGCTATGCAGAAGGTTGGATTTCATGGAGCACAGGATTGCCATTTCAAATTCAGATTCACTTTGGTTTTCTTTATTTTACTTTATGTTTGCTAGCCCGCCAATGAGCTTAAACATAATTTCAATCCATTGATATTGAACCATACTATTATATTGTTGTTTTGTTATGAAAGTTTAATATGTAGCAACAAGCTTCTTCTTTTTTTCCTATTATCCCATTTGGTTATAAAAGTTGAACATATCTGTACTTTGTATACATCATAAAGGTACAGATCAATGGAGATAAACGATGATATTATATCATTTTTATGTTTAATTGATACAATGCATGCATATCCTTTAAAAAAAATTAGGTTCGAGCATTATCTTAGTAGGCTAAGCCTTGCAAATTTAAAGTCTATGTGTATTATTCTGGTTAGCTCATTAGCTCAAGTGAACAATGATGAACATGAATACATTATGGTTGTTGATTGTAATATATATTTATTTTCCTTTCGACATTGTGGTTGTTGATTGTAATATTTTTTTATTTTCCTTTTCAAGTGTTAGGAAACTGGGAATTAATTTTGCCAAGTGAAGCGTACATTCTTTACCATAAATAGTCCATCTTGGCAAAACGAATAACTCTCAAGGGGTAAAGTTTAGCTTTGAATGGTATTGGATTCAATTGAAATTCTCTCTCAACCTGTTCTTTCTAATTCTGTGGAGTCAAAGAATCAGTAGAGCTAATACATTGATTGTCTTGAATACTTTTTGGCCTTTATATGCATGTCTTCCACATTCTTAATTCCTTTAGACTAGATTTTAGTCTCAGTTTTGGAGTCCTAGAAAAAAAAGATATGTCTCATGAAAAAATGTCATTGATGATGGAATTTATATAACTATTGATATCTATTTGTAGGTATATATTGCAATATTTATGGTTTGAATTTATAAAATACCCGTGGTTGCTCATTTTCATTATTGTTGCAACCCAAGATAGATTTCTACTTGTACTTTCTTCTTTTTCTTTTCACATTCATATATGCGGTGTTTACAATTACTTGATTCCAAATAAATTTTTCCTTTTCAAATTTCATCCCATCATAATAATTAGTAGTTAATGATTGTTAGTTTATTAGATTATTTGCTTATATACAGTTTTTAAAAACATCACTTACGATTGTACTTTTGTCAACTTTCAACAATAACTTTTTCTTAATTAAATTCATAAAAACCATTGTTGGTTTTCTTTTTATATGTTTGTATAATGTTCTCCATTAGTTTATAAAGTTTGTTCATAAAAATTTTCTACAAATGAATTAATAGAGAGATTAAAGAATGAGTTGAAGCTTATGCAAGCATATGACCAAAAAGGTTAGCTTTTGTTAAATTTATCTATTTTACTTATATGTAATAAAACAGAGGATTATGAGCATTAGAGATCTAATAGGATTATCAAATAGTCATAATATAATTGTAGGATAGCTTGTGTATATGGAATTTGGTTCTCTACAATCCATCTATTTAGTTTGGTATTAGTCTTTATGACATTCGGAGAATCTTGATACCAGAATTTGTGTTAAGTTTCAATTTTAAGTGGAAGGTGAGCCTAACTTGATGCAAAATATGTATTCTTGCATGATCAATTTCCTTTGTACTTATTGTAGTGTGCATATATTGTACTTTTTGATATGAAATTGTTGTTCATTTTTAGACATAGGTTTATATATGGCTTAATTTCAAGAATTATGTGTCATTCCTATTTGGTGATCCTCTATTGAGCAAATACGCTATTCCCTTTAGACCTTGCTTCTTGCTTTCTCTGCTCTCTTTGTTCTCTCCTCCCTTCATGTTTACTCCCTCTCCTATTTCTTTTCTCCCTCTCTCTCTAACTTCCCTAAAAAATGACAATCCATTTGTTTGCCCTCATTTTCTTATATAACCCCCCCTTAGTGGGGTTCAATTCATTACTTTTCACTAGCCCCCATGCAATCCCACTTTCACCCATAATCCCTAGAAAAATCATGTCTTCTAAAGATTCTCTTGAAACTTGTTCTAGACGCCGAATTGTGTTCGGTAGCGGGTTTCCCAAAGGCACTAACTGTGCTCGTTTATCAACCTAAACTTATTTGCTCCCTTCTTATACCCCCTCGGTTTATTAGTCAGTATTGGGCCCAACTAGCCCCGAGCACAATAGGTTTCCCTTTCACACTAGTTGTTGGTCCTTCACACATTCATCAATAGACTGGTCCTAACCCTACAATGTTGGGCCTTGGTCACGTGGGCCGTTCTTGGTTATCCAGGCCTGAGCCCTTACAGTAAATGTGAGGGAAAAATGTTAGAGGAAGTGTAATTGTAAGGTGAAAAATTAATAAGGAGAAAAATAGGTAAAAGGGAGATAAAGTGTCGAAAATAGGTGGATCATGTGGCTACAAATGTGATTTAACAAAAACGTAACAATAATAAATGATATACTTCAGCTTTTAGATATATATACATATAGATAGACATATAATTTATCAACTCAGTCTTATCGTGTTTATATACTAATTGTGTATAGATCATATGCTCTTCATATTTATCTTTGTTTTCTTCTTTTTTTGGTTCTGCACCTTTTGCTTTTGTGATTCAAACCTCTGTACACTTTCAATAGGATTTGTGGTTTAAAAGCAAAGAAGCCCATATTTAGGAGTCTCAATCATTTATATTTTAGATAAGAATTGGCTGGTCCAGCCATTTCATTAACGAAAATACAGAAAAGCTCATTAGTTTTACACATCCAAGCAAGTAGCAACTATGAACAATTAATAGAATTTACTTCTAAAAACAAAAAGATGCAATCTAATCCCAAACGCACCCCTAAATACTAAAAAACTTTCACATATAACTTCTCAGACAAGCTACTTATGAATTTCCTATCTAGCTTCCGGCATAGTTATAGTAACTGCATTCTCTATGTTAGATTCTTCATTTCTTAATATTGCACCTGAATTGCTGGGACTTATTTCTATGAAGAAACCAGGCTGTTTAGGCTGGGGCAAAATTGCTTCCTCATTTGTTAACATAGAATTCACACAAGACATTATTGGCCTGTCTTCAGGAAAATTTTGAACACATAGCAAACCAACTTGAATACATCTCAAGATTTGAGATCTTGAATGTGAATCCTCCAAACATGTATACGATAGTTCCAAGGCCCTGCCCTCCTTCCACAGCAACCATGCCTAGCACAATTACAATACAGATACTCACACAATCCACCAAAAAGGAGAGAGAGAGAGAGAGAGAGAGAGAGAGAGTTTTCCACTTACATGTCCCAAAAGGTTATGATGGTGATTTGGGTGAAAAAATTTTCTAATTTTCATGGCACTCACTATCTCTAACATAAGCACACCCATGCTAAACACATCAGATTTCACTGAAAATCTTCCATCAACTGCATACTCAGGAGACATGTAGCCGCTGCATGAAACCATCAAATAAGCTTTATTATCATTATTGTTGTTACTGATAACTTAAATTTCAATACGTCTTTAACATATCAGCTCACCCTTACACCATGTTATAAGGGAATGAGGGGTACTTTGAGTCAAAGCACAATATTGATTAAATATTTGCTACAATTTGAAAAACAAAAATCTAGTACCAATTTTATATTACTTACTATGTTCCAACAACTCTATCTGTCTTCACTTCACTTTCATCCCCTACAAAAGTTCTTGCTAAGCCAAAATCTGATATTTTTGGGTTTAAGTTGATATCTAATAAAATATTGCTTGCTTTTAGATCTCTGTGGATGACTTGAAGTCTAGAGTCTTGGTGAAGATAGAGAAGTCCTCGCACAATCCCGATAATAATGTCAAAACGCTTTGGCCATGCTAGCAAAGTATCATTTTGTTCTGCATACAATTTTTGCCCTTGTTACCATGATTGCATCTATGTCTATTTTTAGTTCTTTTTGTGAACTTCTTTTGAAAATCAATCGGAGGATTCTATTCAAATACATAATAGACAAGACACTCAGGCATGCAACATTTAAAAGATGGAAAGTAATTATAATACATAAAGGGTCAAGAGAATTATACCAAAAATGAAACAATCCAAGCTTTTGTTGGGCATGTACTCATAGATTAACATCTTTTCCTCTCCTTGAACACAGTAGCCCAAAAGCTTGACAAGATTCTTATGTTGAAGTTTGGCAATGAGAACAACTTCATTCTTGAACTCTTCAAGACCTTGTCTTGAATTCTTTGATAGCCTCTTCACTGCAATATCTTGTCCGTTACATAGATGTCCCTGCAAATCATCAGTTAAAGATGAATCTTTCCATCTAAATTTGTATGGTATCACCATAAATTTTTTGACCTGTAATTAAATCAGAATCCTTTTTACCTTATAAACAGGACCAAATCCACCTGCCCCGATCACATTTGCAGGAGAGAATTTGTTTGTTGCTGTAGCAACCGTTGTGAAATCAAATAATGGTACGTCTACATCTTCTTTCTTTCTTTCACCTATTGAACCCATATATAACCTTTTCAGGAACTGCTTTTAATTTTAGTCTTTGTACAGTTTATCATGCTCATTTAAAATCTAGCTTTAATATGAGCAAGGATGGAAGAGTGTGTGTATATATATATTGGAAAAATGGATAGGTATACTTACGTCTTCTATTTGTTTTCTTCCAAGTTAAACGCCAAAGCAACCCCAAAGTAAGCAATCCAGAAATGATTGATGCTGTTATGATGATCACCTCCCCTTTCTTCTTGTTTAATTTGTGGATTGATCCTAGATCAGAAAGCAATTAAGCAATTGTTTCATTTTTTTTTCAAGTTTTATGTTTCTTTCTGGTAGAAGTATTAGATCATTGATTATAGTCCCTGCATGTACTATAAGTCAGTTGAGCATGTGTGAGCTAATTCCATGACAAATTTACTTGTAATTTTTAAGTTTTGTACTTGTAATGTGATTGTGGTAATGAGGGCTAAAGGTTGACGGATCTTCTCATTGTGCAAGACTAGAGAACTCGGTCGAGCGAGATTCGAGGCTTGGTTTTGTGAGATGGTTGATTCAGACAGAAACTCTCCATAGACGCTCAGTTGACCAAGACCTCACTATGGAAATTCTGTTATTTTCTTTCGAGGCTGCTTTGTTAGCCACACTAAGCCTAAACCCGACTTGTATAAAAATCTTTTGCAACCCTAATCCTTTGAGAAGGAAGACAACCACAGTAAAACATAGAAAAACCTAGAGATGGCTAATATTTGTCTTCCAATCCTCTCCCAGTGAACATTCTTTAGAGGTTGACTCTTTTAGACACAAAGATCACCTTAACTGTGTTGGAGTTGCTACAAAAACCATAGAGACTACATCAAATCTTCAAGAAGCTTTGGAGCGAATAAGAGATCGGTTTTAAAGTAGATGGATTGGCTTGTGGTACCAAGTGACTGTGAAGGACAAGGCATGAGTCTAAGTTGATAGCAGGCGTGGGGAGATTGTGTGCACTTCATGTGCTTGTACATATAAAGTCTAGTAAGTATAGTATATACCGCAACAACCTTCATATTTGATTTGATTAGTTGGGCTCGGCCACAAAGAATGTTTACCTATTGGTTTTTCACTCCGTGAACAGATGCTCTTTCCTATGTATGGGCCAGTGGGCATATTCAGGAATTTTAACTTGAGGGGACCAAATTGCAATATTGATAAAATAATCATAATTCATAAATCTATAAATACAAAATTATCAACTTAATAAATTGTCATATACTTAAACATTAATGAAAATACAAAAAAGGGTCTAGTTATTATATATATATATATACAGAATTTTGCAAACTATTATTTTAAGCACCACCAACCCAACACACTCACACACGCACACACACACACACATATATATAACCGAAACTTTTGACTTTTTGTTGATTTCTTCAGAGCTTGCCACATCATCTTTATTTTTTAAAAACAAAATTATTTATTGAGTATTATTATTATATCTAATTACTTAGATAACTTGCACATAACTTTTTTTTGAGAAACATTGCACTGAACTTTGGTCAGCAATATATATTTTATGAGTAAGACTTAGATATAGTCCTTAGGTGCTGTTTCTTAGGTTCCTCTTTTAAGATTTTACCATGTGAGTTTTTTCTCATAGGAAGGAAGTGTATTTTTTTAGATAAGTAACTACATGGCTAAATCTTAAGAGGGAAATTTAAGAAACAACACTTAAGGTTCTGTACTTAAGTTTATATATATAAAACCGAAACTTTAGATTTTTTGTTGACCTCTCCAGAGCTTGCTACATCATCATTATTTTTTTAAAACAAAATTATTTATTGAGTATTATTATTATATATAATTACTTAGATGACTTGCACAAAACTTTCTTTTGAGAAAAAATTGCATGGAACTTTAAACATGTGTCTGGTCAGCAATATATATTTTATGAGCAAGACTTAAGTACAATACTTAGGTACTGTTCTTTAAGTTCTCATTTTAAGATTCTACCATGTGGATTTCTTCTCATGGGAAGGGAATGTATTTTTTAAGAGAGAAATCTAAGGAACGGCATCTAAGGTACTATACCTAAGTTTTGTCCATATTTTATTATATCTACATTATCCATCTAAAAGTTGAAAGAGATTTTGTGTTGATAAAGTAACTGTGGGGTTGAGTTTATCGGATTAGATCAAGCTCACAAAACATCAATTATTCATTTAACAATGAATTGTATGAATTTTTTTATGTCCTTATTAATCTATATATTATTATAATATAAAACCAAAGTTTTTTACTTTTTAGTGACCTTTTAAAATTTTGAGACATTAGCTTTGCAAGCTTCACAAATTTACACCTCATTATAATTAATTTTGCTTATTAATTTTATTAATTAGACTCATGTTAGGACTCATGCTATTGTTATCAATGCTTTAAACCAAAACAATGCTGGTCTTTCATCTTACGGTGTCGTCATAGAAGACATCCGTAGTCAAGCTTTGGTGTTCGAGTCGTGTGTATTTGCTCATACTAGTCGAGTTTGTAATTGTGTGGCTGATACTATTGCAAAAAAAGCAAAAGCTTTTAGGAGTGCTTAGGTCTGGTTGAACTGTCCACCTGATGACATAGTGTCCTTGCTTATGTTTGATGTTCACTGAACTGTTGTTTTTATTCTATTCAATAATAGCCCAGCCTTATAGTCTGGTTTCTTCAAAAAAAAAAAAAAAAAAAAAAAAAAGACTCATGTTAGGACTCCTCTCTTCCCACCTCAAAACCCTAAATATAACTTGGTAAGGAAGTTGATTCTTCAACAAGAGCAAATCTTGTTGTATAAAGGCCACCTAATCGCTTTTAATTTTGAACTCGATTGTCTTATTAACAATAGAGTCTATGAATTGCAATGTTGCACAGTCATCCACAAATAACACCATGCAAGGGCTTGATATTCTTCAGCATAACCCTAAATCAATGTTGAAAGGTTGTGTTTTACAACCATCTAATCTTGGTAACTAAATCTTGCACCTATGATTGTTTATGATTATTTTTTTTTCACGGTATATAGTTTAAACCCATTAAAACTAATTGCTTGATGGTATTTCATGGTTTTTTTCCCTTTACTTTTTCTTTCCGGGTTGCTAGGAACACAACCTCACAGATGATTTTTTATTTATTTTTTATTTATTGTTTAAAGTTTAGACTCATTAAAATTTAAAACTTATTACTTTATGGGTTTGTGTACTTTTTTCTTTTTCTTATTTTTCTCTTTTGAATAGTCATATATTTTTGGCTTTTTGGAAGTTTTAACATCTGAATTTATGTGTTAGTTTTCGCAGTATTTGAACATGTTTAGCAGATTTCAACAACTATACAATGTATTATTCTTTTAAAGGTAATCAATTTTTATTTTATATTTCTCTATTGTATAATCATATAGATATATATATATATATATATATATATTGTTTTGTTTCAATAATTTATAGGAATTAAATCTTATGATTCTTTAATATTTTTTGGCCTTTTGAAATTTTTATCATCTGATTTTTTGAGTTATATTTTTGCAATATCTAGAACTATCTGGCAAATTTCAATGACTATAGCCATGAATTATTATTTTGAGTGTAACACATCCTTCTCTTCATCAAATTGTAACACAAATTGAAGTTGTACAAGAGCAATTTATGCAATGGTGTAGTTTTTTACCCAATTTAAGATTTTATAAAATCATTTTAGTCTACCACACAAACAAGTAGGTTCCCATGCATAGCATGGGTTAATGACTAGTTATCCATAGTATTGAAATTTCCTTATTTTTTTAATGAATTATTCAGCACGAAATTTCAAATTAAAAAAAAAATGATGATATGGAGAGAGATATAATATATTATCATATAGCAATACAAAAAATTGAACAACATATTCTTAATAAACAAAGCATATTCATAAACTATATATATAGAAAATCATAAATCTAAATGCCCATGTGGTGTTAAAGAAACAAACAAACAAACTTGAAATGTTGAGGTTCAATTACTTTCTTGAAGGCTAAAACAAAAAAAATAAAAAATAAAAAATAGCAAGGAGAAGACAGAACTCGAAGCAAATATGGTCATATTTTTTTCTAGATGAAACGAGTTTATTTGTTTCCGAGTTAAAGTGTTAGAGCAATAAACAATGAGAGGAAAGAAACATGGGGCTGGTATCTATTGAGAATCCCATAGGTGGCTTCTTGAGGTTGAGAAGGATGGGAAAAAAGTAAATTTTGTTTGAAAATGGGTGGTAAAAGATGCTATTTTGAGAGTGTGGGTTATTGTCTATTGAATTGACATTACAACAAATTATTTGAAAAATTGGGTGAGTTAGCTAGTATTTTATTTCGAGGACTTTGGGTTGTTATCTATTGGACTAAGTAGTAAGTAGAGTTCCTAGAAAGAAGTGGGGTGTCATATTTTTCTTGGTGGCCCATAACCTTTTACTTTTTCTATTGCTATCAGACTCATAACCTAACAGTAGAAGAAAACTAAAATTCTAGGGTGCCATGGACAACGTGGCTCCGCAACTGTTAATGTGTGTCTCTGGTTCATATGCTTTAATGTATATCTATGCTTATTTTCATGCTTGAATATTGATGAATCAAGAATAAAGTACTTGACTTAATACAGAATAATTGGTTAAAATTGGTAGTTAAGTTGTATTAGGGGTCAAAAGTAATTTTTATTTGGTACCAGAGCTTTGGTTCACTTGTGAAGGATTAATTTCCTAATGTGTTCCTTAATCCCGTCTACCATGGATAAAAATATTTTAAATTCTAAAAAACAAAATATTGAAAGACAATTGAAAACAGTAATTGAAGATCATCTTTCACAAAATCAAACTCATACCCAGTTCTGATGGGTGCATCCGAATGTATAGATCCTGTCCACCAGCCGGAAACTGTTTAATATCTACTAGATCACCAAACCAGATGGCGCAGCCAGTACCTTCTCTGATATCTGAGTTTGTATAAGCCATACAAGTACAGTTATTCAAGCATTCTGCCCTGCATTCCTCGAGATTCATTTTTGTGTTCACCCATGAGTGCGTAGTATCTGGGAGTTTCAATCCAGAAAATTTAAGAAACCCATGTGTACTTCTCTCCTCGCAGCTCAATCGTTTATTGCGTACACATCCTTGGGACCAATCCAGTGAATCCCATCTTTGTTGTGACTTGGGTTTGAATCCCTTTAAACATTGGCAGACTGGAGCGTCGGTAATAAGACATCTTGCATTGGCTCCACAAAGGGCATAAGTATCACAGTAGTCTATAGGCACAGATATAAAACGCTGCCAACGTTGTTCTGTCCATGTGAAGCGTTGAAACATAGAGTTAGTTTGGTTGGGAAGTGCTCTTGAGTAGAGTGACTGTTTCAGGGTAAACATGAAGTAGGCCTCATCTTGATTGAACACAAATTTGAAGGAATACACCGGATTTGGCTTTAGTCCAGGTGCACCACTGAAGCCATAGCCATTCCAAGGCCCAGAACGGAAGTATATTGTTGAGCCTCGCCGCAAACAAGATTCTGGGTAGTTACGAAGTGTAATCTCAAAGATAAAGTTCACAGGAGATGGGTCATCCCAGTTCTTCCATGCAATTAAGCGCCTGTTGAGACCTCTCTTCAAATCCCAACCGAATTTCATCCCTGGTAACATTGTATCAGATGGATAGTCAAAGCTTTGCCACAAATAATCTTCTGAATTGCCATCTGTTACCACAAGATTCCCAGAATCCAAGAGTTGTAACAATGGACTCTGAGCTTCTTTCAAAGGGCTTGCTGACCAAACAACCGAATTATTCTGGATGACGTTAACATTTCCAGTGCTGTTTATCATCAAAATCCCAGAAGTATCGTTGATTGGGCGAACTCTGTTTGCAACCCAAACAACAGTTTGAACTGGGATGCTCTTGTACCAAATTCCCAAGTAACGATTCTTGGAACTTCCAGGACTGAAGAAACCCAGTACAAATTTTCCTTCTCTGGACACTATGGTGTCACCATCACTTAAAATTTGGGATGGAGTTATGCTGTCTAGTACTCCATAGGAGATTTTAAACAAGAAAAAGAGTAAATTTGTAACGACAAGAATAGAAGAAAGAAGGCCCATTGATTCCCAGCTCTTGACCTCTTTCGTTCCTATATACAATTATCTTAAAATTTAAGAGGGATTTACTTACCGGCCTCACTAGAATTTTGGAAAGAAATAACTTCAGAGTCAGACCTTGAATAGTTTACTTTCAACCGAAAGAGAAAATTTTGATATAAAGAACCCGGAATCAAAAATAAAATTTGGCCATTCATTGAGTTGTTGATCCATAGCTCCTCCAAAATAAGCAACAAAATAATTTTAATAAATTCAAACAATCACAAAAGGATAAATAGAAAAAATAAACCCAAATCTTTTCTATTTAGGATTCTTAAATCAAGAGATTCAAGACCCCTCCTAATAAAAATGAAAAAAAAAAAAAAACTCATCTTTATATATATATATATATATATATATATATATATATGAATCAAACAAACAATCTCATCCTTTACCCATCGCCACTTGCTGCAAAGAGTTCCATCAAGTTGAAGATCTGACCAGCCAACTAGGGACGATTGGCACAAATCTAGCCTCCAGGCCCTCTACAGCTCCATTGCTGTATTTATCTCTCTTTGAATCCCTCTCTCTATTTGTATATTTAAATGTTCACTTTAAGGGTCTGTTTGGTTAGAGGAGTGGAAAAATGGGAGGATGAAAAATTGTGGAATGATGGAAAAGTAGGAATCATTCTTCAACTAGAATTTTGAAGATGAATGTGTGAGACAGAGTATTTAACAAATGACTTTACTTATATTTTTAAGTAAAAAATCCTTAATAATTACAAAAGGAATCAAAACAGATCAAGCTCGTCAAAGCTGAGAATTTCCAATTTGACTAGTTTTATCTGAACCTTTTCGACCACTTTTTATTCTCCCAATTTTTAATATGGAAAAGATCAATCTAAGCTCCAATTCATAGTTAAACCGATCAATAAGATAAGTAATTGATACTAATTACAATAGTGTACATATAAATTTAATTGGGCAAAGGATTTTGATTATGTCACGTTGAAAAAAAAAAAGAAAAAAAAAAGGAGAGAAGAGAACTTGGATCGCTGGACATTGGTGAAGGTAAGATGAGAAGAGAAAAAAGTGATAAGGATGATTTGTGGGCAAAAAGTCATCAGGTGGGGTAGGTGAGAGGGTCATCAGGTCATGAATGAGGGTAGGTGGGAGAGAGTATTTGTGTAATAGTGTTGTGAAAGCACTTTTCCTCTTAGATTTTCCTCCAGATGTGGGAGGATAAAAAATGTGGGCCCAAGAGAGAAAATTTTCTCCCGGGTTTTCGCTCCTCTCTATTTTCCTTCCTCAACCAAACAATGGACCTATTTTCATCCCAAACAAACACAACCTTAAGTTTAAGTTTAAGACTCAACTGCTCTTTGTTTTAGTAAAGTGATGGAAAACGATAGTAACTCATAAAATAGTAATATAAAATAGGATTGTTAATTATATTATTATTTTATTGATTGTTATTTTCATTGATGAATATAGGTTGATACGTTGATACATGTAGTTTAATCAAATAAAATAAGATCACTATGTAGTACTGTAGAGGACTAGTAGCTATATATATATATATATATATTTTTTTTTTTTTGAGAAAACTGGTAGCTATATTGCTAACTTGTTAGTGATCATCAATTTGCTTTATATTCAATGTAATTTTTATGTCTACATTGCAATTTCAATGTAAACTTGCATGACAGACATACAAAAAGTAATAAATATTGTACATGTTTGTAAAGAAATGGTAAATATTGTATATTTTTTACAAATGTATACAATACTTGCCACTTTTTTTGTGTGTATACAATATAAATTTACATTATATCGTACAATATAAAAGAAGAATTTTCCTATATTTTAAATTAATAATAGTGTTTCTATAATAGTAGTATTTGCTTGAGCAATTAAATTAAGCCATTCACTCATTCTTATAGACTTGTTTATTAATTTTGTAGAATAAAGTATTTTTTTTGTCATGATTTTTTTTTAAGTTAAAATTTTTTTATTATCTTTGGCTTGGCCTCCTATAAAATATTTTTGACTTTGCCACTAACTATATGGATGCTTATTTGAAATTTGGTTTTTACTTATACTTCGCCCCCCTTAACTTAAAATTTTGGGTCTGTCCTTGCTTTCGAAAAAGAAGACAACTCTTCCTGTGTTACAAAATGAAGGAATCTACTTTAAAGTGACTCACGAGTTGAAATTTTCTTATTTCAAGCAAAGAACAAGGATTATATATATATATATTTATATATATATATATATATATATATAAACACCATACTCTATTATGATTAGTATGTAATATAAAAAGTACAAAGTTTCCTTCTCTGGACACTATTGTCTTACCATCACTTAAAGGTTGGGATGGAGTAATGCTGTCTACACCACACCATGGGAGATTTTAAACAAGAAAAGGAGTAAATTTGCAACGAAAATAATAGAATAAAGAAGGCCCATTGATTCCTAGTTCTTGACCTCTTTGGTTCCATTAAACAAGTTGAACATAGGCCCCTAATTGATAAGGGCATTTTCATCTAGTAAGAAAGCAGACCTTCCTTATCCATTGGGATGAACAAACTTCACTCATGGCTCTTCAACTAGCAACCATCCACCTCCTAAGCTATCCGCCGGACATCATCTAGTTAAACTGACGGTTGGCCCATATGTAACAACCATCCGACAGAGGACTAAGTATGCCAATGGAGAGATGTCGGAATACATGAGACCCTTGCATCACGTACCAGCGGACAGAGTATCCATGTCGACGGACAGATGATCATGTCGACGGATGTGCATGGTGGGTCCCACTTGTTTTTGCTTGTCCCTCGCTCATGAGTCTCTATATAGAAATAACTTGCACGCCACGTTTAAGGACCCAACTCTACGTTTGTATCTTCCCTATATGGGAAGATAAACCCTAAAAGCTCAGGACCTTAAACATAAGATCTTCTCTACAAGGAAAGCTCCTTCATTCATGGGATCCTTGTGAACCCCTATACGACTATATAAGTGCCAAGCCTCTTCCTCTCCTAGGTACGCAGAAAATCCCTAGCTCTCTTACTATAGAGTTCTTGGAGATCTTTCATTCTCTGACTTAACCTTCAGAGGGTCTTTAGCCAGCAACTCACTAGTGCTCTTTGTTGGTTCTTGGTTTCTTGTTGTTCAAGTACCCATTAGAGCGTTCAAGAACAATCATCTTACTAACGATTTTCGGGCATCATCAGTTGGTGCCGTTTGTAGGGAATGAGTGATTAGCCATATCACTGCTTCTAAGACAAAGAATTGCATGGTCCAAATGTGATCGACAACTACCATCAACCAGGAGACAGGGAACCCCCCCCCCCCCCCAAAACGCCTTGGAAAGACAAGTGCAAACCCTAGCAGCAGTAGTTGAGCGGCTTATCCAGCGCAACTAGGAGTTTAAGCAGTAGTTAAACCAAAGGAACAAATGACGTCCTAAGGATTAGTACGACAAACGAGACAACGAAGAGTAGAATGGTAGTCACCTCCTAACGGAAGGCCGACGAGAAAGGAAGATCAAGAAGAAAGAAACATCCCTAGCAAGCGGGGTGAGCATGAAGATACCGACCACTCGTTGGAACTAGAGAGCAGTGCAATATGCATGGCGCAAGACATGTAGATGATGAAGGAGAAGATGGACATGATGATGAACGCCATAACGGGATGAGTATCCACCAACCTGAACAAGCTAGTTCAGCAGGTTGACTCACCCTTCACAGCACTGGTGACTTCCTTCCCCCTTCCAACCAAGTTTTAGATGCCACAGGTGGAAGCATACAATGGATCACGGGATCCACCAAATCATCTGGAATCATTCAAGACCCTTACGCACCTAGAAGGGGTCTTAGATGAGATCATATGTAGGGCATTTGCCACCACGTTTAAGGGACTGGCTAAAGTATGATTCAACAAGTTAGCCCCCAACACCATCTCTAACTTCAAGGAATTGAACGGACACTCTTTCACTCACTTCATTGGAGGCTAGAGGTACAAGAGATCTTCGGCAAGCTTGCTAAACATCAAGCAATGTGAGGATGAAAGCTTGAGATCATATGTGACTTGATTCAATAAGGAGTCCCTTTTGATTGACAAGGCCGACAATAAGGTCTTGGTCACTGCATTCACCAATGGACTCCAATCAGGAGAATTCCTCTTTTCCATCTACAAGAATGACCCAAAGAAGATGGCTGACATGTTATACAAGGCCACTAATTATATGAACGTTGAGGATGCCATGATAGCTCAAGGGAGTAGATTGAAGAAAAGGGAAAGACAAGACGACCCGTGTCTGGACAGAGGAAGAAAGTTTTCCTGGATGAATGACCAAAGGGACAATAGGAGACCAAGACCTCTGCCTGGGTGGACTGTCAACTTCACCCTGCTAAACACTCTGGAAAGCGTAATGAATTGAGCTCATGGAGTGAGAGGCACAATATTATAAATTCTATCATCTAAAACTACAAGTAAAACAAAAATTTATGAATGTCATAACTTTTTAAGTGTGTCAAAAAAAAAAAAAATGGAGACATTGATTTTCTTATTAGTCAGTGTTTGTGCCTTGGAATTCTTTATAGTGCTGGCCACAACTTTCTTCAAAATATCGTCTCTTACTTGAAATTAATTTCTTCCCATTGAACCTAACGTTAAATACACTCAATAGTTTTTTTTTTTTTTTTTTTTTTTTTTTTTTTTTTTTTTTTTTTTTTTTTTTTTTCTTTATAAGTTTGTATGTTGTGGAGAATACCATCCATGTCAAGTCAAAAAGAGTGAGGCTCTGGCCCAGGATTTGCTAATCAAAATGGTTTGAGTGAAGAAGTCCAACATTCGTTTGACAAAATAGGAGGCATTGGAATTTCTTACTAAGTGTATACACTGGGTTAATAGAAAGTCACGTGCTTTACATGTCAAAAGGTGAAGTGATTATTATCTAAAATTGTGATTATTGAGAATGCCATCTTTGAAAGTTTCATGAATGTGAACTAAACTTTTGACATTAAACAGTAATGATTTGTAGGAATTCATTGCAAAATGGGTAACTAGTGGTGGTTTATCCTAAATTTGACATTCTCACGCCTCATTTTATGAAAGTTGTTTTGCATATTAGTTTTTTATTTTATTTTTTTATTTTTTATTTGTTTGAAGGAGACATTTCGCATTTTGTCCAAAGAACTAATAATTCTGAAGGATTGATTTTAGGGTCCGTTTGGTTGGGGGGTGGAAAAGTGGGAGAATAGAAAATGGTGGGAGGACGGAAAAATGGGAGGATAGAAAAGATTTTAATTTCCCTTCTTTTTGTTTGGATGGGAGTGAAAAAGTGGAAGAATGAAAAAAGTGAGTTTGTATAAATTTACTCATGTACCCTTGTTAAAAAATGATGCACAACTAAAACAAAAAAAGTGACAAACAACCAAAAAAAAAAAATACAATCACCCAAATTTATTAAAAATAAAAATCATGTCTAGAAAAAAAATCATGTCTAAAATAAATAAATAAATAAATAAGTGGAATGAGAACAATAGAAACACTAAACAAGGGTACTAAAGTCCAGGAAAGAAAAATCAAACACTTATTAAAACTGGATTTAAAAAAATAATAATAAAGAAATAAATAACAACAGCAATAGCAACAACAACACAACATGTAGTGATGCCCATGTGCAACTTACACGAGCATTTTTATCCTTCACTTATCAAATCCCCCACCAAGTTTTCTCCCCATTTTGGGGGAGAAAACTTTTTGGTGGGCCCCACCATCATTTTACCCTCCCCCCTCTCAACCAAACATCCTCCAAAAAGTTTTCCTTCATCATTTTCTCATCTTTTTTTTTTTTTTTTTTTCCATCCTCCCTAAAATCCACTCTACCAAACACATGCTAAAATTTAAAGTAAAATGCTTATTAGGACAAAATAGTTAACAAACTAGTGTCATGTGTTGAAATGTGTTGTGGTGTGAATGGGTGAATATTTTTTATTTAGACTATGTTAGTTGGATAGATGGCAAAGTTACAGATTGGAGAATGTTAGCATTTAGTATTCTGATATCATTGTGTTTAAAGCTCTAGCCACATTAGCACTGCACTCCAAAAATACTAGTTTAATCACAATTACAGCCCCTTCTAGTTGCTAAGAAAGCACTAATCAACTCAGTACATATCCGATATAAGACATAGCAATGTAGCATACACTCATACAATACACAAACATTCAATATCCAATTAATTTGTGACATTGATGCAAGGTTTGGACCCTGCCTACACCAAAACCAATTGATGTCTTGGTCTGATAATTAAGAGTAATCATTATAGTGTAGACACCATAAATTTGAAATTCAATAGTATCTATATTTGAAATTCTATAGAAGCAACTTTTGCCACAATTTGTTGAAGTGGTTGTTTGTGAATAGCGGGAGGTGGGGGAAGGAAGTAGTGCCTCCATGAAAAAGTGATTGTTCATTATCAACCACTTCACCAAATTGTGACAAAAGTTGTACAAAAATTAAATTTTCCTTAGACTTATTGAACACTAAAAGGCATTGCCTACTCTTTTGTTATGTTTCTAACAAATAATGATAAGCACAAAACATTAATATATTTTTTTTCACTAATATGTGAGGAGATAACACCGTAAAGCAATTCCAATTAAGGTTTTAATATTATTTTTCAAGTTTATATTTTCATTCAACAATTTGAACTTATTATTAAATAAATGATCATGGTTTACAAGCATAACATTTAAATTTAATTGCATAAATATCAAATTAAATTAAAAATATTAAACAAAATCCCAAAACTCAAAATAAATCAAAATAACAAATTTATAACACAAATACTTTTTGAACTATTAATGGCAAATAGGTCCACTCTATTTAATTTATTAACAAAATTTGTGATAACTACTTTGTGGTCTGTAGAGAGAGAGAAAAAAAAAAAAAGAGAATGGATGGCTATTTTCATCTCATCATAGCAATTTTTAGAGCTCAAAACTTTTTCCTCTCTCTTTTTTCTTGTTTTTCTCCAAACGCAAAAATCATAGGTATTTGATATCAAAACTCAGTCGATGGTTAGAAAGTCAGAATCTTGATTAGTGGAGCGAAAGTCAGGTAGAAACTTTCGTTATCTCCAGAGATTCAAGCTACCCAAAATACAACGATCACCGTTCGTGTTGTTATGGAGTGAGATACTAAAACCATAGACACTACTGCAAATCTTGAATTTCAAATCTTCATTATAAGTTGTAGAAAATATTGGAAAAGAAAAATAAACTAATATACCAAAAAATCTAAAACTTTTCATCATTTATTATTACTACATATAAATTTAACTAAATTAAAATCTGAAAAGTTTATTTGAACTTCAATATACATTTCTAAACTCAAGAAAAGCTGAAAACCTTAAAATTCTTGTGCGTCCATAATATATGCATACATATATATATATATATATATATATATATATATTGACCTTGGGTGAGAAGACAGAAGACTCCAAAGTTGCAAGAAAGATCCTTAGATCATTGCCAGAGAGCTACCGTGCCAAGGTGACTGCCAATGAGGAGAGCAAGGATCTTGATGTGATAAAGGTCCAAGAACTTATTGTTTCTCTTCAAACATATGAGTTGTCTCTACCATCCCAAAGAAAGAGCAAATCTCTTGCTCTTAAGATGATCAATGAGAGAATTGAAACTCAAGATTCCTCGGATGAAGACTAGGTTGAAAAAGACGTAGCATACCTTGCAAAGAAGTTCTTGAAATTCAAAAAGGATGGGAAATCCTTTGAGAAAGGAAAATTCTCCAATTTCAAGAAAGACAAGGACTTCAAGAAGAAGGATTCCAAAGACTCTTCTCCTTCTCAAGCAATCACTTGTTATGAGTGCAACGGGCATGGTCATGTGAAGAAAGAATGCCCCACCTATTTGAAGGCAAAGGGTAAAGTCTTTGCTACAACCTTTAGTGATTCGGAAAACTCAAACTCCGATTTTGAAGAAAGCTATGATGGGGAAGGAAACTACTTCGCTTTCATGACCATTGCACCCGTAGACTCTTCGGAAGATTTAAGCAATCTAGTGGAAGAGCTTGGTGAATAGACCGAAGTGGAATTTATAGGTGTTAGAGATGAATCTGATGATGATGATGAAGAATGCGTTTATGAAGGAACAAATAGATTGCAAGAATCCTACAATGCACTTCTTGAAAAGAGAGGAGAATATGAAAGAATGGTTAAGGCGGCCATTAGAAAGATGAAGAAAGCCGAACAGGATTACAAAAGCATCCTTGTGTTGTACAAGGAGACCAAGTGTGAAGTTGAAGGGCTAAATGAAGAGATAACAAATGCCTATTCTAGGATAAAGTTTCTTGAGCTTGAGGTTATTCAAGCAAATGCCAAAGTGGAGCGTGTTGCTTCCAAGAAACTTAATGAAGTGTTTGCCTATCAAAAGCCCTCTTTGGATAGAAGTGGCTTAGGGTTTACTGGAGAAAGTAGCTCAAGCTCTAAAGTGTCTAAGGAAATGAAGTTTGTCAAGGCTAAGGAACCATTAGTATCAGCTCCTCTTGTTGAAAATGTAAAAGTTGAAAAGAAGCCAAATGTGGTGATTCAAAAAGTTTTGACAAAGTCTCCAAATTCAATTGTGGCTAAGCCCAAGGCAAAAGGAAAGTCTCTTCCTAAGGCAAAAAAAGGTCCTCAAACTCAACATTATTGCCATCATTGTGGAATCCGAGGGCACACTAGGCCAAATTGCCACAAGCTCCAAGCATTGAAGAATGCAGATCTTCAAAAGCCAAGAAGACAAGGAAAAGGCAATGGGAAACCTAAGCAATCAAAAGGGCGAGAAGAAGAACCCGTTATGAGCGACGTGATGAAGATGATTGACACCATCACCTCATGTTTAGCCAACTTCACCTTAAGGTTTGAGAATCATGGCTGAAGTACCCAATCCTTAAAGGATATCACCCCAAACACACGTGTTGTGTGGGTGAAGAAGGGTACTCATGCATAAGCATTATAACATATCCATACATTAATTCTTTCAATATAATGTGACATTGTTGGTTGTTTGCTTATTTTACATTCTAGCATGTTTTTTTTGTTTTTGTTGTTTAAAAGCTTTGGTTGTTTGTTGTTTTTGATCATTGTTTACTTGCTTTGTGTCAAAAAATCCAAAAACACATAAAAAGTATAAAATCCAAAAAGTTTGATTGGTGTTGTTGTGTATTGTCACCCGCATGTTTAGCCTTGTACCTCCGTACTAATGACTTTGTGCATTTATGAGCTTAACTTGTTCTTTATGCACTTGAATCTTTGTGGGAAACATTTTGACATCTATGTGATTGTTGTAAATAGATCTTCAAACTTGTCATGAATGATTAGTCAATAGTTTTGTTAATCTTGAGACATGTATAGACTTATGCCTATATCTCTTCCCACATTTTTATTTTTATTTTTTATTTTTTATGCTCAACCAATGTCAAATCTCAAAAAGAGATAATGAACTAAAAAAACCATTGCACATACTAGTATTCGACTAGGAAAAAGGGAAAGCGAGATGTATTAAAATGTATGGTGCCAAAAGCCAAAGGCTAACTCATTAAATTGAAATATCAAAAATTCCAGGCATCGATATCAAAAAGAGATGTAATGATCTAAAAGAATCAAATGTTATGAATTGTAAGAAGCCAAATGAAAAACTTCAAAGATATGTAATCAAGTTCATGTGGGAGGTCATATATGTTCATTTTTATAATTGAGATAGGTCACTCTACTTAGTGCTAATTGTGTATGTCTTGGTTGAATTGATCATTGAAGTTTCATGTTAGACTAAGGACTATCTCACATTTGATACCCACTTACATCACACATGTCTATGTTCAATGAATGCCTTATTCATTTGTGTGATTGTACTTGATTAAATGTGATGTACATACTCAAGCATATGTTGGTCAAACCTAAAAAGATTTTTGAGTATTTTAGCTATTTTTGAAAAGTGTTTTATTTTGAAAATTTTCAAAAAATCCAAAAATTCAACTTTGCCTTTTGGTGACTCACTCACGAGTTGCGAGTTTTCAAGGCTTAAGTCACGAGTTTACCCAGAATGGTTCGCAACTTATTTGCGAGTAAGAGTTCAAGTCGCAAAAAACACTTAGAAAATTTTTCAAAAATCTGGGTTTTTGACTTTTTGGCGACTCATTTTGGCTACTTATTCGCGAGTCGCGAGTTCATCCAAAGGCGTTCGCGACTCACTGGCGTGTGGAAGTCATAGTCACGAAAAAGACTTAATGAAAATTTTCAAAATTTTGTTCAAGGGATTTTGGTGACTCAGTTTGGAGACTCACTTGTGAGTCATTTGAGTCGCGAAAATTGTTCTGCACAAATAGGGTTAAAACTCATACAGTTTTTCAAAAACTTTTTAGTTTCCCTCACATCACATGCCTTTCTCTGTCTTCTCCGCCTCTCCCTCTCTCAAAATTGCAATTTTCACTCCAAAAACCTCCATTTTCATCTTCAATTTTCACTCAAAATCCAAGAAAATGCATGGGTTTTCACTTCTTTTCACTCTTTTTCAAGTTTAAAGCCTTATTTTTCATGGATTTGTTGTTTTTGTTGGGATATTGAAATATGGTTGATGAACATGGGTTTTTGTTGTATGTGATGAAATTGTTGTATGGGTTTTGTTGAGAATAATGGTATAATGCTTGTTTTACATGTTTTAAATGATTTTATTACATGCTCATGCATTATACTATGCTTTGTGTTGTGTTATGCATATCATGTTGTTGATAAAATGTCTATTTAGATATTTTTGTGTGTATTTTTGGACTCCATTTGGTACAAAATTTTGGGAATAATCATGTTTCCTTGTTTTGAAACATCAAATAATTATGTGTTTCCACATTTTGCCCGTTGCATGTTTTCATGCCCTATTTGCACACTTTTTCATATGATGCACACACTCAACCTTTGACATGTTAAGTGACTAATGTCATGATTGTATCATGTTTTGATGTTTAACATCTTCACATGTCAATTTTTCTTGAATTACTCTTTACATTTCAGTTTTTAGGGTTTAATTCATAGTTTATGTTTTGGGTAATAACTTGTTGCTAATCAAGTTTGTTGCCATTGGTTTTCATCTTGCTCTTTGCTATTTCATGATCTTTGCTTGAAGATGTCTTCTTTCAAAAAGTCAACAGTGAAAGGAAGTAGCAGCAAAGGAAAGGAACCGGTCATTGATCTCAGTAGCTTCTCCCCTAAGTCGAAGAAAACTCAATCTTTGACTGGAGTTTTTGATGACACTCGATTCAGATCATATGTTGCATATCAAGCATATTTGAACAGCTTCAAAGATGCCTCCATGGTAGTTGAACGGGTTGTTGAGCAAGCCACTCTTCTTGATATGAACATTCTTAAATGGTTCGCTTCTAAGGATTGGAACTACCTTCTATCAAATCTTGAAGATCCTTATGAAGAGCTTGTGAAAGAGTTTTATGCGAATGCCTTCTTTGATAGGGATGAGCTAAGATGTTGGGTAAGAGGAAAGGACTTCACTATAATGCCTTCCTATCTTGCTATCATTTTGAACATCAACCGACTAGTGTTTATCAAACCACCAGTGTATGATGAGTTGGAACCGGATCTTGACATTCTTCAGGATGCTCTCGGAGAAACTTGGAGGTATATTCAAATGGGAAATCAATCGGTCTATCATTGTTATCTCTTGAATTGAGGTTGCTCATAACAATAATTGACGAGTAGTGTAAAATGGTCGTCCATAAAGTGACCATCATTACTTAGAACAACTGTCATTACTAAAGACGATCGTCATTACTAAGGACAATCATAAGCACACATTAATGCTCAGATATAAATTCCTTACTTAAATGACACAAGTGTAATGGACGTACAGTCTTTCCTGCTAATAACTCATAGCTATTACAACTATCTCAAGCTAACCATTACACATTCATTACAGGACTTTGAATGGGGAAGTTAAATGGCTATTAAATGAGTCATTTAACGCTCCAGCTCAACCATAACTGATGCATAGTGATAAAATACTCGTCCATATTGCAAATCATCCATGTTAATGACGAGTAAAAGTATGGACAAGCATAAGCACATTAGTTCTAGATAGCATTTAATGTCCAAATTGTAACACCCCGACCCAATTTTTATAATTAAACTATGTGTTTAAGTGATTAAGTATTATTAATATTTTAAGCCACTTACTTTCTAAAATTAATATAAGAGTATTTAATAAGCATATTATTTTATAATGCCATTGAATGAGAATTGTAAAGATTATAAATAATTGAAATGACTATTTGTATTATAAATATATACTTAGTATGTGCAAAACTATATTAAGTGGTTAAGTTATGAGATATATATATATATACATATATATATATATATATATATATATGCAAAGTGATATTATTTTTGTAGAAAAGTGTGAGTGTGAATGCAAGAAATTATTTTGATAGAAAAGTGAGTGTGAATGCAAGAAAGTTGAAAAGATGAGTTATCCTCCCTTTCCTTAGCAATATATGTATGGCACACAAGATATTTTGCCCAAGATATTTTGCTTGACTTCTTGACTACACCAAGAGGTTCATCTCTTATTCTTCTTTCCCTATTCCTTTTCTTTGTCTTATTTCTTTGTTCTTTCCTTGTACTTACACGGCAACACTTCATTTTCTTCTTTGACTTTCTCAAAGAAATAAGACTCAAGAAACTCTTTTGCTCCCATTTCCCACGGGTCCATGCAAATCAGAAATTTGCACCTTACTTTACTCTTTTTCTCTTAAGGAAAGAGCTAGGAAGCTCTCTTAATTCTTTCTCTCAAAACCCACGGTCAACACCTCAAAAGAAAGGTGAAGCTTCATCTCATTTCTTCTTCATTTTCTCTCAAAGGAACCAGAAAACTCTCAAGCTCTCTACCATTCTTTCATGAGTGGTTCTATGTCTATTTTCCCCCACAAGAACCATAAACTTGGTAAGGGTTCTAGCTACTCTCCTCTTAGAATCCATGTTTTCCTTTAAATAATTTTAGTAATGGTATTTGTAAGTCTATATATATATATATATATATATATATATATGCTGTTTTAAGAAGCTTTGAAGTTATGTTAGTGATTTGTTGAAGGTAGGTTAGGGTTTTTACTAATTAATGATTTTATAGGATTAAGGAAGTAAGAAAAAGTTAGGATGAGTATTTTGATGCTGCTGCTGGGATTTTTGGTTGTGTTTATTTTGCTCTAAATGGTTAAATGACTGTATGTAAGTGTTTTATAACATGTCTTATGAGTGCATAAAAATCCCTGTATGAAAATACCATCGTTTGATAATTGTTTGTGGATTTACGATAAAACATTGCAAAGCTGTCACTGTGACAGATTCTGTGTTCATGCATGTTAAATTATGTATTAAATTGTATATAGTGAATTTGGATGCTAGGGATAATTCCTATGAAACCTAAGACACTTGTGGTTGTTATTGCATTTTTCTCACAGCATTTGGATTAATATAAAAATAATGATTTAATTTATAAGTTGCATGAAATTCTGTCAGGACAGATCTGAGTATATTGTCTTGCGTGATTTTTAGTAAATCATGGGTTTATGTTTTGACTCCGAAATTTTTATGGTATATACTAAACATACAGGGGAGTAGTTCTGTAAATTTTCATGACAATTGGATATGCGTGAAAAGCCCATTTGTATTTTACAAATGAGGCATACGCTCATGGAATAAAACAGTGAACAGTAAGGGACATGCCTAACTTTGTGGATTTAATTCTCAAGTTAGGGTGAATGTTCTGAGCTATAATTTAATATGATCATCCTTTGGTATGTTAGAATCATACATAAATTTTATGAATTGGTTTCTCTATGATTTAGTACATCATGTGGTCTGATGAATGCATTTTGTGTTTGTAGGAACCTCTTTGAGGTGGGATTAGGACTTTCTTGATTCTAAGAGATAGGCTTTGAGATGAATGTGAAGTTTATGATAAGGAATTATGGATAGTAATAAGCTTTGATATTTGATTTAGGTGTTACCAGTTCCTTAGGTTTAAGCTCCTTCGACTTTAGGCTCTCGGTTCCTCTGCTTTCAGGTAAGGGATAAGTTATATGAGCATTTGGTAAGTCATGAGGTTATTTTAAAGTATATTATGCATTAAAATGTTTTTTATTAGAGATATGGCATGTAATCATTATTCTGACAAAGATATGTTCGTGAGCTTTTGAAAAACTTATGTATATGATTTAAGCATATTGATGCTATTATTGATTCCACGAACATGATGTTTAAAGAAAATAATGGAAATGCTTTTATTATGAATGCAAAATAAGAAAATTTCAATATAATGTAAAAGTATGAAATGTTTTCGAGTTATGTCCTCTGGTAATCTGAACTCGGCTAGTAGGGGTTAATTACTAGCTTTCCATGGAAAAATGTTATATGTTTAGAGGAAATGGGGTTGCCCGTAACTCTAATCTGAATAAGGCCTTCTCCCCAATGTGTACGGACGGCGGGGAGGAACAAAACTTGGAGGAGATGTGCCATCAAGCCTCTCAAAGGGGATAATATAATGCACACGAGGTTTTCCAAATGTGATGAGGCCTTCTCTGTACAGCTTATCAGACATGGACTAACCAATATGTTATGAACAGTTATGTTATGTTATTAATCATGAGAGAATTATTTTGTTAAATACATTGTGAAAAGTTAAAAGCTCTCATGAAAATAAGAAGTTTCTGATGAAAAGAAAGCTGTTCATTAAAGATAAAAGTTTCTGAAGTTCTGTTGTGCTATAAAGATAAAGTTTCTGATAAAAGTACAAGTTTATGTTTAAAAGTTATCAGATATCTGTTTTTATGAAACGTTAAGTTTCATGACCATGAAAGTTATAGTATTCTATGAGAAGAAGTTTATACAGAAAAGTTTTCTTATTAGTCAAGATGTTTCTAGTTTAATACAAAGTTGCCGATTATCTGATTTAAGTTAAAATAATTATTTTGTAATGAGAATATATATATATATGGCGACTTTGTAGGAAATGAAAGAAGTTTAATCTGAAAGGTTTGGTAATGTTAACCTAATAAGAAAAAGGAGAACAATTGTTTTCTATGAAGAACGTATAAGTTATTATTATGAATAGTATTAAATACTATGCATGAAAAGATGTTCTCCTATTCGAATATTCATAGAATGAAATGATTTGATTTACATGCATCTTTATTGAATTCTCATATATCTTACCTTTACTGAGCTGTGTAGCTCACCCCTTCCACTCTTTCAGTTAGCAGGTTTTATTTTGGAGTAGAGGGAGCCTTAATCGAGTTTTGGAAGGAGCTGGTTTTAGTTTGATATGTATAGATCCTAAATTAGCAATTTGATGTGTAGCTTTATTGTATTGTGTATTTTAGGATCTAATGAAAGTGTGTACCTTAAAGTATTAAGAGA
Organism: Quercus lobata; assembly: GCF_001633185.2. Classification (NCBI taxonomy): domain Eukaryota; kingdom Viridiplantae; phylum Streptophyta; class Magnoliopsida; order Fagales; family Fagaceae; genus Quercus; species Quercus lobata. The sequence continues at coordinate 54,464,148 of NC_044912.1, read as the reverse complement.
TGTATTGTGTGAAACTCAAAATTTGAGTAACTGGTGAATTATGTTATTCTTTAGAGTACAATGTAGATGCTCTGAATGTCAAGTGAAAGGTTATATCATTTAAGTAAAGAAAAAAAAATGAAAGGAAAGAGGAAAGATTTTGTAAAAGTTTTCAAAAAGTTAAGTTGGTTCTTGTTAATATCAGGTTTAGGCTTGATATTAGCATGCCGGTCATGGTCACAAATCCGGGTATCGGGTTTGGGGTGTGACACAAATGATAAATGAGCACGGAGCCATTACTGCCATTCAATTATGCGCATTTAATGGCCATTACAGACGTTAAAGGACTGAGGATAAATGGTCATTATTAGGCCATAAATCCTCCAACTGTGGTACAACGTTAGAGAGGCCAATAGACTGAGCATTTACTCACACAAAGGTTATATAATGCCAAGAGAGACAAGTAAGTGAGGTATGTTAAACAAACACACAAATTACTCTACAAATTACAGATTTCTAAAGAGTTTATACTAATTTAAGCATCGGAGGGTCCTTGACAGGTCCCAAACCGATGCCACTATCTATTTAGTGCTTTTTTTGGTACAAGATCTCCAGGTTATCCATAGTACTGACGTGGAACATACTGACGAGCTCTAGGTCATCCATGTACTAATGAGAAACATATTGACGAGGTGAAATTTTGCTTCATTAATAATGTTCCATAATTTTTATCCTCTCTCAAGCACCAGACATATGAATCTTGGTCAGGCTTTATTTCTTCATGACTTGATTACCGATGAAGAAATTGATGTATGCTTTCATTTCTTTCACATTTTGGTCAAAACTGCTGAAAGGACGGCCTCTAGGAACTGTCTTCCATTGTGCAGCCTCATCATAAAGATATTGAAGCTAAAAGGAGTACCAACATTGGAAGTTGAGTATCCTCAACCCAAGCAAAGACCAATCAACATTAACATTCTCAATGCTATAATAGGCCATAGCTGAAAGAATGCTAAGCAAGAGAGTAATGCTCCTCAAGGTGATACAAGCTCTAGCTCACACTCCTATGATGAGAAGTTAGACAACATCATGGCTTTCGTGCAAGACATCAGCAAATTGTCCAGCCTCACAACTATCATGCACTCTCAACACACTCGATTTTAGACAAAGTTTACCTCTCTCCAAACTCAGTTGGATCAAATCCGAAGGAAGTTATAAGAAGATGATGACTAGCTATTCCATGACAAAAAGGGGGAGATGGTAACCATGACAGGGGGAAAGCAATGATAGGGGGAGAGAGCTAAATCAAAAAGGGAGCAAGCAATGCAAGAGCAAGCAAATAAATCAACAAGCTTTTATATTTTCTTCTTTTGTTGCTACTACTGGTCTATGTTCATATTTCATAGTTTAAGCTTATGTTGTGTACTTGACTTTATATGTACCTTTGCTTATGTAGCTTAGTACTTTAAGTTAATTTTTTGCATTTTCTTTAGTACTCTTGTGCCCTTATTGGATCTTGTATCCATGATGCAATTGCTTTAGTGTTCTTGCATTGGTTGTGTATTGGACATGCAAATGATACTTTGCATTGAGCTTATTTGCTTGCATGTCTGAATGTTCATTCACCGTGTGAATGTTCATTGTAGTCACTATTTATAGTGATTGTTCTTGTTGGTCAAGTTATGCTTTATTGTTATATTCATACTTGCTTGATCGTATTATGCTTACTCCATATGCTTTCTAAGATTTTCACTTACAATGAACTTAATGAGTGCATTTTGTGATATTGTTTTCAGGAAACTTGTTCATATGGTTTAAGAGTTTCACAGTTCTAGAATTAGGTGTGAGTGAGTTTTGGCAAATGTCCCAACTCATATTTTAAGTCTAGAGTCTGTTTTAGGGTTTTGTCACGAAATAGCCAAAGGGAGAGATTGTAAAGTTGAATATATTTAACTATGTATTGGCTTTATTCCGTGCCAAATTTGCTTATAATTCAGCATTTAAAAGCCATGTATTTAGGTAGGAATAATGTAAGGGTTATGTGTGAGAGAGTGTGAAAAATTGATCAAATATGTGCAATCAAGAGGCAACTTGCGACTGGATCTCGCAACTGACCGCAAGTGGTGACTCACCAGAACGTGTCACACATGTGGAGCATGCAGGAAGTTGAAGGGTTAGGACAGCTAGATCACTACAAAACAAAAAGTACAGTCTGGCCATTCTGTTATCTAGCAACTGGAACTTGCGAGTAACTCACCAGTGCACCCTGTTTTGCTGAAAAATGACTTTTCATATTCCTTCTCATACCCTACTATAAATGAGCTTCCAAAGAGAATTTTGAGAGATAAACCCTAGAAAACAATAAGATTGATTCATCCACAATCTTATACATTTGATTCTCCAAATTCCTCTACTCTCACACTCTTCATTGTCATACCCTTGAGAGGATCTTAAGCCAAATCATTACCTCACCATATTCATAGCAGTGAGAAGGTTCTTGGTGTTTGGGAAGCAGTTCAAGAGAGAACCAATTCATTTTGGTTGATACAATGGGCTTAATGCGGGATCCAATAAGCTAAAGAAGACAATGTTAAGCGTAACCCTGTTGGAGCAAGAAGCTTGGAGAGCTTAGGTGCATCAGGAAGATTAGGCTTGGAGGGTCTATTGCTATTCATGTATCCCAACTAATTTTCTAGTGGATCATTTTACCGCTTGGAGGGCGGCAGAGAGGCTTTTTGATGAATTCTTCGGTTTCCTCTTTGATAAAACGTGCCTGTGTTATCTTGCGTTTGCCTCTCTCTATCCCTTACTCTTTGCTGTTAACTACTACTATGTTGTGATTAAAATATGGTTTAAAGTAGTTTGCATATTTGGGTATAGCTTTTATTTATCATTTTGCACATATATTGTTTGAGTATAAACTTGCTTTTGGTAATTTTGAATTTAGGGTCTAAACATTCACAAGTGTTTTACACACTTAGTGAGCTTTCAGTCTCAATATCTTGTCGACATCTTCTAGAGAGGGAGAGATTTCTTGACACCCTGTGAAAAAGGTATGAGGTGTGGGATTCCATCGATATAGAAAGGAGAAAAGACTTTCACTGTCCTTACTGATCTCTAGACTAGAAAAATTTCCAAATGCCAACGACAATTATGAAAATAAAAAATATAAAAAGAATAACTAATCTCTATTTCAAATTTACAAAATACTACATATCTTTGACATGATGGTCACTCCACAAGTATAAATACTTGTAAGGTGTTAAGGGGGGGGGGGGGTAAGGGCTGAAGTTCAGGTTTTTAGGAGAGAGCTTCACACACATATGCACTTAGATAAGGTTAGAGTAGAATTTCTATCTTGTATAAAAATAAAAAAATAAAAAATTTATTTTTTAGGAAAAATAATTATATGAGTAAGATATTTCCTAAAATATATCTTAAGTTTGATTAAAAATGGTTTCATTAAATTTTTTTCAAGGTATTATTATTGTATTGTCACCAAACAAATGAATAGCAATAAGTATTATATTACAGTATTTTGTATTCCTTGTAATAAGTATTCTTATTCTTATATGTGGCGTGCCTTTATGTTAAAACCCTTTTTTCTCTCCATTGTTTGTGTGTGCATGTTTGTTTGTAAAAAAAAAAAAAAAAAGTTTTCTTATTCTTATGTAATTACCATTATAGTCTACTAAACGTGCCCTTAGTTGAGAGAAGCTATTACTAGGAGAAAAAAAAAATTAATAGATTGATATTTAATATTATGAGCAATCTTCGTTAAGAGAGCAATTAGGTGTTAGTATTCCATTGACTTAATAATGATAGTCCCTTTGCTCATTGTTAGTGGTCGGAAATTTGTTTTTGAGAATCAAATAAAAATATGATTAAATTTTCTTTATGTATATACTATATTCCATAATTCATACTTTCTAGTTCCTACTATTGTGAAATGGTTTTATAAAAAAATTTAAAATATAAATTAAGTACATTCAATAAATGTTCTATAAAAAAAAATATATATATATATATATATTGATTTATTAAATTTGATCATTTATGCCAATATTGCTATAAAAAAAAAAAGATTTGATATTTTTAACTTATCTTTAATCAACAAACATATGCCTTTATAAAAAAAAAAAAAAAAATCAATTAGGTTCTGTTCAAATAAATAATATAAAGGATAAAGCATCTTAATTTAAGTTACGTACAAGTTGTGAAGTGTAAAGATTAAAACCTTAATTTGTTTTCTTTTATTTTTTGAGATAATTGTTAAGATAAATAAGTGATCATTATAATTTTATGAATGTCAATTAATTTAAGTAATTGGTATATACAATTTGTCACTAATGATATTGTGACTCTATTTAAACTAATTAAGTAATTGGTATATACAATTTTACAGCAGGGTTAAATTGGAACCTTTTAAAAGTGTGAGATTTATAAATTTGAAAACACCTCTAAATTATGAGAGAGAGAGAGAGAGAGATTCCTCCTTTTAAAACTATTGGGGAAAAAATGGTCAAGGATCATATGGGTTAGTGACATTCCATCTTTTTATTTATTTTTTAATTTTTTTTCCGGAGTTTTGGAGGTAAAATTTCACCAACTTACACTTGGAGTTAAAAAAAAAAAAAAAAAGTAAATTAATTAACTCATTATTTCATTCATTACTCATTAGTTAGTTAACCATATATTGATTATTAGTGCGTGAGCAATTAAGACAATTGGTCAATGAGCATGTGCATCTGGGCTGTGAAATTATAGATTTTGAGTATGAAATTGGAAGCAAAGCTAAAAGGAGCACCACCACAACCACAACAACAAAAATCAATCATTTGATTTTGATGCGGGGTCAAGTCAATGAAGCATCCAATATTTGCATTCAAATATTAATATACTAATTATTTACTATTTCTCTTACTAAAAAAAAAGCTGGCAATTAATAAGAAACGTTTGCGATGGGTTTGCTAAACTTGCATTCTAAGCATTCGCCAACACATTTTTTTTTTTATTTTTTTATTATGGCTTTGCTTCAGGGTTTAAAGCCACAATGATGCCGAAAGTTCATAGATAGAAGAAGAAGAAGAAACTTCTAGTATGGATAATGCATGTGAAACTTATAGTTCTAGCCTCTACTCATAATTAAAAGTCATATTTCATGGGTATGATTTAGAACCAAGGAACTAATTATGTTCAATTAAGATGGTGATACCTTTTATTTAAATAATGGGGAAAAAAGAAGAAGAATTAGTGATAAAGGCTAATTAAGGTGATCTATCTTGCTTGTCAATTCCAACATCAACCTATCTATAACCAGATACACCTTTTTTTTTTCTTTTTTCCCTTAACCAGACATGTTCCTCGATCTTAAGGAACATAATATATAAATCACTGCTGCATTGCTAAATAAAATTCTAATTTTCATTACACAACGATATGGTAGTACTAGTAGGCTATTAGCTTTAAGGTCTTGTAGCTTAACTAATATTTACAATGTTTTCGATAAAGGCATTCAATGTTGAAATGTTACTCCCCCAATCATCAAGTTATTAAAAAATTTAAATGACAATGCTGGCAAGGACTTGTGCTAGATAGTTTTGTCCAAGTATTTGCTGAAAACGATTACAATCCAAAATTACTGTTTGATAGTAAATTGAACAAAGCTATTGATCGGTTGATTCAATAAGAAATTGGGAGTTAATTAGCACACAAGTTAGATCACCTAACTACGCTAGCTATATATATTTGGAGAAACTTCTTATTGAAGTTAATTGTTTTCTGATTCACTTTCATGAATAAGTGATTTGAAAAGTTCAACCAACCCATTTTCAAAGTCTGAAGCGGATTAATATAGGTATTGAAAAAGTATTTTAATTTTGTCCATCAATATAGATATAATACTGTTCATATTATTTTGGATTCTATCATTGGCTCTTATCTCATATATTTCTTTGTTTTTTTCTTCCAAACCTAACTATTTACTTCTCTTTTTTAAATCCAAATCATCCAATTCTAAAATGAAAAATAAAAAATAAAATCCAATAGGCTTTAATTTGCTATTATTGAGGAATCCTGATATTGAAAGTTTTGAAGCACCCTTGAGTCACTGAGCAAGAGCAACTACCTGTGGCACTCTTGCCATCCTAATCGATGATCATTTTTTGTCAATTCTACAATACAACGTATGTGACAATTAATCTGCCTATTACTTAAATTGTATGCCTAACCTATCACTATATTATATGTTACTATTTTCTATACTTATTTATACTTGTATGACTTTACAAAAATGAAGCAAAAGAAAATTCTCGGCAAATTCCGGCCTTTTTCTGTCGACTAATTCATACACCACACAACAAGAACTCTCCATTCAACAATTTATAATTATGGGTTATTGTTTACTATTGCCTCAATCAAAGGCAATCATTCTACGTTTTGAAGAGATTGATCCTGCCAAATTTACTGTTATACTTACATCAATATATATTATGATTTATGAGAATATATATATATATATATATATATATATATAATATATACATGTGATACAGGGCTATTTGTACTTTGTAGCTTTATAATATGCTTTTAGGGTAACCGAATTTACATCTCCTTAACTCCTTTATAATTTGAGTTTACAAATTAATACTAAAAATATTAAGGATTATTTGCCACTGTATTCTAAGTTTTAAAAATTTTATTTCTTATCATAAGTAACAAAGATTCGACCCTTGGAACTAAACCCTATGGACAAGAGTAGATGGCATTAATTAGATTATAAGGCCGCTCAAAGAGTATGGATGAGAAGTACCCTTCAATAACAAAAAAATGCTATAAATATAGTGGCGCTTTAGAAAGGTCAACGTAGGTCTAGTTTTTTGTAGTGACAATATCTAAAATGGTAGATTATGATAAGTACAACATTACTTTCATATATATGTGATTATCATTGACATTACTTTTAATATTGCAACAATCATAATTTACCATGATAAAGTTTAACTACAAAATCGATTGTAGTCTTAGGCTACAAACTCACTTAATATCTTTTTATTAGAGGTGAATTTTGACAAATCTATCATAGGATTACATCTTCTTCTTACATCCTCCATATTTGCAAAATTTCAAAAAAATTGAAGATCAATAGTTATGTCATCAATAAATTTTTAAATTGCAAGTTTTTGTAATTTAAAATTATGTATAAAATATAAGATTATAGATTATATAGTAAATAATATCCGATTGACACAAAAATTGACATATGTATTAAGGCCGTAATGAACATGTAATTCAACGGTTAGATTTTTAAAATATGCAATAATATTTATTTTATTGAGTGAATTTATAACCTAAGACTATAACTAATTTTGTAACTAAACTTTGTACTTCAAAAAATAAGTGAAATCTGTTGCTTCAATAATTAATGCATGGAAATTTCAGACATAGAGTAAGAAAGTATGAGATGTAGAAAAGGCACTTGCAGACAACGTTAACACCCACCCAACAGTGAACGAACATTCCATTTCCATTGGCTCGTTATCCGTACATGTACAATATAGGAAAATCTAATTAATAGTCAGAGCCTCATCACAACGCCATTTACATAAAAAATAAAAATCTGACTGACTTGAAACAAACCAGTTACATATAATTGGGATTTATATCTGACAGTGTCAACTTTGAGGACCTAGTCCACGTACTACCACTAGATAGCTAGATAGAGACATAAAGAAAGAGAATGTGCGTGTAACTATGTTCTCCTTCGTCATTTATTTCTTCTTCAATATCCTTTTCAATTTTCATTTTCAACAACTACCACAACTAATGCAGCAGCCAGCATAGGAAAAATAGCAGCTTTCTTTTTCTTTTCTTTTTTTGTTTTTGTTTTTGTTTCTGTTTCCATAACATATATTTTCATCACTAACCGAAAGCTATAATTATTACCACTACCGCCACGCTTAATAGTACCATGGCCATCATCATCCATTACATATAGCCTTTCTTTTTCTTTCAGCTTCAAACTCAAGAAAAGAAGAACCCCACTTTTACTCATTACTCTCTCATCAAATTGTCACCACCCCACCCAAATAAACATAATCATTTACTTTATTTCTTGTTACTCTTCTGAACACACGTCCTTTTCTCTTATTCTTTTGCTGCTGCCTGGTGATGGTGTTAAACCATAAACTTTCACTCTAGCCTTTGTGAGATCAGTCTCTTGAGTTTCTGAGGGACAAGAAAAATACTTGAAATTGGTTGCGGGGTTCTGAGTTCATGAACATGAAGTGTTTCTGGGTTGGCTTCCTTCTTTTCTGTGGCTTTTTCGTTGTTGGTTTTTGTGACCAAGATGGTACGTTTTGTTCCCCTTGTGTGTAATTTTTTTTTAACAAATCATTTTTTTTTTTTAAATGAATCTAAAGTGTATTTAATGTCTCATCATTTAAAATTTTAAATATCACGATACTCTATATTCTCTCAGATCAAGGACATAAAATCTTAACCATGAAATTGACTATATCCATTTTTTTTTTTTTTTTATAACGGGACAGAATATTTAATTTTACTCTTTGGAAGCATGTTTACTCTTTGGAGTAATCAAATTTGGGGTTATGGGGGGGGGGGGGGGGGGGTTGTTTGTCTTTAGAAAGTTGTTTGTCTTGAATTTGTACTACAATGTCTGAAAATTTGCTTATTTATACAAATGGTACAGGTTTTTTGAGCATATCTTGTGGTGGAAATACTAGTTATATTGATTCATCAAAAATATCTTGGGTCCCTGATGGTGAATATGTAAGCACAGGCAACATCACCACCGTTAAGAACAGTGGGGGTACCTCCACATCCAATGTCCCAATCCGGTATTTTCCCAATACTCAAGGTCGCAAGTGTTACAAGTTACCGGTAAATAATGTGTCATCCTTGGTTCTTGTAAGAGCCCGATTTCTGTACCAAAACTATGATGGACTTGGGAAACCCCCTGCATTCTCTGTTTCCCTTGGGAGAGCTATTACTAGCACTATAAATCTCACTACTAATGATCCTTGGACAGAAGAGTTTTTATGGTCAGATAATAAGGAAACACTGACATTCTGCTTGCTTGCTATACCGGACGGTGGATCTCCTCTCATTTCTTCACTTGAAGTAAGGCCACTTCCTCAAGGAGCCTATGCAAGTGGCATGGGAGATTTCCCCAATAAGTCACTTAGGAAGAGTTATCGAATCAATTGTGGTTATGCCAATGGCTCATTGAGGTATAAACATTCAACCTCAACCTCCTTTTCCCATTATATGTAGCTTGAATGATTTAAGTAATTTGTTAGAATAATGATTAAATTTTGTGTCAACAGGGTTTAAGAAATGATTGAATTCACCATTTCTTAATCGCTTACACTTTTAGGGCAATCACTATTTTTTATCTAAAACTTTCTGTGATTGGTTTGTAACTTTGTGTTAAAATGTAGGTATCCTTTGGATCCATATGATCGTATATGGGACGCTGATAAAAATTTTACACCCTTTCATGTGTCAACGGGGTTTAAGATCCAACGTAACTTCAATCTGTCTACTCTAAGGGAGAGTCCACCTGCTGCTGTTCTTGAAACTGCGAGAGTTCTGGCAAGAAAGGAAGTGCTGACATACAACCTTCCTCTTGATACACTAGCAGATTACTACATTGTCCTCTATTTTGCTGGGATTGTTCCTGTTTCACCTTCGTTCAATTTATTAATCAATGGAGATGTTGTACAATCAAACTATACTGTAAAAATGTCAGAGGTTAGTGCTCTATACTTTACGAGGAAAGAGATCAAGAGCTTGAACATCACACTAAAGAGTATCACTTACTACCCTCAAATCAATGCAATTGAGGTGTATCAGATAGTTGATATTCCTTTGGAAGCTTCATCAACCACAGGTTCCATTGAGCTTTCATTGTGCATTACTTGATAAGGTCAATATTCCAGAAGCTAGATCTCTCCATCTTTCTTACTCATATATGGTCTGTTAAAACTTTCTTGCAGTTTCAGCACTTCAGGTTATTCAGCAGTTCACTGGTTTAGATCTGGGGTGGCAAGACGATCCGTGCTCTCCTACTCAATGGGATCATATTGGTTGTGAAGGAAGCGTTGTTACATCATTGTATGGACATATTGCACATGAATGTGTTAATTATGGGGATTATTTCTCATCCATGGTCTCATTTATGTGCCTTATTTCAGGGAACTTTCAGACATCAACCTTAGGACAATTAGTCCTACTTTTGGTGACTTGTTGGATCTCAAAACTCTGTAAACTCCTTTAACCTCAGAGAAATGCCTTAAATTAACATTTGGTTTGGTCAGATAGTTTCTTATGATATATTTGTTGTTATGCCCCAGGGATTTGCATAACACATCGCTCACCGGTGTGATACAGAATTTTGGTAGCTTGCAAGACCTTGAGAAATTGTAATACCTCCTTGGACTATCTTAAGTCTTAATCTATTATTGCTTTATTTAGGAAAAATGAAAATAACCAGGTAATTGGAATTTTCAGGAACCTGAGTTTCAATAAGCTAACATCCTTTGGCTCAGATTTGGAGAACTTGGTTAGCCTTAAAATTCTGTAAGTTGTCTGTTCCTAGACCAATATATGGACTCAAAATGAGATACTGATAGTGCATTCTCTCTCTTCTCCTTTGCTTTTCTTCTTTTTTCTACAGGGACTTGCAAAATAATAGCCTACAGGGAATTGTTCCGGACAGCTTGGGAAATTTAGTGAACCTTCACTTATTGTAAGCAAATATTAAGATCAAATAGATTCCATTAGTGATTCCTCTCCATTTCAAAAGAATTCATTTCATGATTTGGATTAAATAATACTTATCTAAAAGTGTATTCAGTGCCATGTCATTCAAATTTTTTTTTAAAGTGACATACTATACATGGTTAGGTCCAGAAAATAAAATTTTGGTCATGAGTCCATTTCCGATGGAATGGAGAGGAATAGAGGATCCTATTTCTTGCAAAATACTCTGTATCTAATTTTGATAAATCATGTGCTTCACTAGATGAGATATCCTATCCTGCATTCTGCAGGAATCTGGAGAATAACAAGCTGCAGGGTGCCCTTCCGCAGTCTTTGAACAAAGAAAGTTTGGAAATTAGGTATGGAAAAAGTATTGTTGTCATTTAAACTATTACTTTAGCATTCTGATAAATCAATTTTGTACAGAACATCAGGAAATTTATGCCTTGGGTCCTCCACAATGACATGCAATGATGTTTCATCCAACCCTTCAATTGAGACACCACAAGTTACTATTTTCACCAAAAAAAAGCAAAGTGGACATAATCATATAGCAATTATAGCTGGTGCAGTTGGTGGAGCAGTACTTGCTCTTATCTTATCTCTTGCAGTATTCCTGTACATAAAGAAAAATAGAAGTGAAGTTACATATACATCAAGTATGTGAAAGTTTACATTCTTGTTGCACATTGAAGTTTTTACTTGACACTTATATGAGCTATATGTTACTCTTAGGGGCAGCAGCAGAGATGCAAAACTGGAATATAGCAACTGAGATGCGAAAATGGAATGCAGCAAAAGTCTTTTCCTACAAAGAAATCAAAGCAGCTACGAACAACTTCAAGGAGGTTATAGGCCGTGGTAGTTTTGGATCTGTTTACCTTGGAAAGCTTCGAGATGGAAAATTAGTAGCCGTGAAAGTGAGGTTTGATAAAAGCCAACTTGGGGCTGATTCTTTTATCAATGAGGTCCACTATCTGAACTCTTCTTTGTATACTCTGGATTCATGAGAAAAGTGGATTACGCTTCCTGTTTTATATATCTTGAGAGCAATGATTCTCTTGCAATGTTACGTAATCTTTTTCAATATTATGGATTGTTTTTAGGTCTATCTATTGTCACAAATTCGTCATCAAAATCTTGTATGTTTGGAAGGATTCTGTCATGAATCAAAGCAGCAAATACTAGTCTATGAGTATCTACCTGGGGGATCATTGGCTGATCACCTTTATGGTATGTTATGCATGATACATATTTGGGACACCTTCTTGCTTTTATGAGAATTTCCAGTTTTCATTGTTGATGTTACTTCCAGGTATAAACAGTAAAAAGGCTTCATTAAGTTGGGTTCGCAGACTGAAAATTGCTGTTGATGCTGCAAAAGGTACTTTGCCTTTTCTATTATCAAACTGAAAAGACAACATAGGAAAGCAATCATCTTTGCAGATGGAAGAAACATGAAAGTCTGAGTTTCTATAGTTATATGATAAATTAGAAAATAATAATTTCTGGATCTACATATGAAATAATATAGCTTTAACTGATAGAGATATGTTGAACACAAAAATGCTCAGACCATATAGTCAAATTGTACTTTATAGCAGTCGTGTAGTTCTGCATTATGAACAGATATGTGGGCAACTATATTATGGTTTTTAGGACAACTTTGTGCTTCTTTGGATCACTTATGCAATATCCTTCATCATTTATATAGTAACCAACTGTTTGATAATAAGTAGACCATAAGCACTACCATGGAAAGCAAGATGATTAGAATATCATAGCAAATTAACTTTATTCTTGTTAATTAATAGAAATCTGTAGAAGTCCTTTTTCATTCTTAATATTCCATCATTACTATTGAAGGGGATAAATGGTTCCATTTCTGAGCCTTGTTTCTTTTTAAGGATTGGACTATTTACACAATGGAAGTGAACCACGAATCATACACCGAGATGTGAAGTGCAGTAATATCCTTTTGGACATGGAAATGAATGCGAAGGTCTGTGACTTTGGCCTCTCTAAACAGATAACCCAGGCAGATGCAACTCATGTGACAACTGTTGTCAAGGGCACTGCCGGCTATCTAGATCCTGAGTAAGTTTTCAAAAAAAAAAAAAAAAAACCAAAGATAGAAAGGATATTTATTGGTTCTTGATGATTTTGATGCTCAAAATGAATGTCATGTGCAGATATTATTCTACCCAACAGTTGACCGAGAAAAGTGACGTCTACAGCTTTGGGGTTGTTCTTTTGGAGCTCATTTGTGGTAGAGAACCATTGAGCCACTCAGGAACTCCAGACTCATTCAATTTGGTCTTATGGGTAAACTGAAGCTCATCTTGTACTCTATGCTCAGTAATATTTGTCAATTTTCTGCCCCTGCAAGAACAAATGGTTACGATTTCTGAAGTTGCCTTGTTTGCTTACATTTGTAGTAATTCTTGGACTATAGGCTTAAAAGGACATGAAAACAAGCAGTTGAATATCTAAATTTTTTGTTAAACATTGCTTGTTTGAACCATAACGAAACAATGATTTGTGCTTCCTCATCAAAGATTAGGAAATGGGAGCAACACCTAGTAAATCATGTCTAGGTCCCTAGCATAGATATTGATCTTCAATAGTGTCAGTCTTTGTATCTGCATAATCTTAAATCTGAAAGTTAAGTAGTGAATGCTCCATTCAGAGGGATATTGATGATTGCAACATTGACATTGTGGTGTTTTTGGACTTGCCTACTGCAGGCCAAGCCCTACTTACAAGCAGGTGCATTTGAGATAGTGGACGAGAGCTTAACAGGAACATTCGAAGTAGAGAGCATGAGAAAGGCAGCCTTCGTTGCTGTGAAGTCAGTGGAGAGAGATGCATCACAAAGGCCAACTATTGCAGAGGTATTGGCTGAGTTGAAAGAAGCCTATAGCATTCAGCTCTCCTATCTAGCATCTTTTGAGCATGGCAGCTGATTACCAATCAATACAACTTACGAAATATTTATCCTCAAACTAAGACTTTTATTTATTTTTTCTTTTCCTTTTCCTTTCCTTTTTGAGTATGTAAATAGAATGAAGTCTTCTCAAAGTCAAATCAAGCAGAATTGCCTTGAATGCCAATATTAATAGAGATGTATTAAGGTTTACTATTAGTTACTTTTTGACAATGTTAAGAAGAGACTATTTCACTGATAATAGCAGCAACGAAAACTTCTTTTTTTTCCTGCCGAGTTATCCTAGGTTCGACATAGTGGTTAACTGATTTGGCAGGACACAACAACCATTGGCCTGAGATATTAACATATTAAGAAACATACACATGATGACAAGAATACATTACTCAGCAAAATATAAAAAGACAATAATGCACTCCTACACTCACAAGCTCAACAATCATCTTCCACTAGTGTCAGCCAGTCTCAGTGTAAAGCATTGTGTTATAAATTCACTCTGTTCTCTGCAAAATCGCAAGCCCTTACCTGCTTGTGAGGCCATAAGGTTGCATGTACATGTATAACTACCTGTCTATGTGCCAGCTATCCATAGTGTGTAATGTACCAAACAACTAAAAATTCCATGACCTCAAAATAAAGTACAGTACCGTAAGTTGATCGTGTTTGTTGCCCCCAAGAAGATATAAGTCCCTTACTGTTCTTCAATTATTACATTGATCTGTTCTCCAAGGAAGTGTATTATATATTAAGAAAATCTAAAAGAGAGAATAATGACAATGACACGCATCAATTAGTTGTATGCTAACTTTTTGCTTACAACAAGTGGAGTTAGGGGATTCGAACCCAGGTTCTCCCCACTCAAAGAACTAGATCGTGTTCTTGAGCCACAAGGCTTTTGACTACCTGTGTGCTAACTTTGTACATCATTTTGTCAGACTAATATTAGGCCATTTTCTCTATATGAAATAACCCCAGAAAATTGGATAACAGTATAATTGTTCAACAAAAGGTTGCATTTACCCACAAAATGTGAATTAGAAGTCATATCTCAGTATGTACAAATTGATAGCTTCTATCCTCTCTTTCTGAGTGCTACTTGATCAAGAGACAACTATGAGCACTAGGAGGAGTAGTGGCGTCGCAGGAAAAGGAATAATGCCGTTGAAGCAGCCACAGCATATGGGAAAACAGTCCAAATTCCCTATATAATTATAGAGGTTACATCCATTTATTTGTATAATAAGAACTTTTCAATGCAAACAGAAATCTGCTTACCACTGCTGTTGCAACTGTAGCAAGGGCAGCCACAGGATGCTCCCTCAACAAGAATCCAATCCCTAACTGGGCTCAGAAAGCCAAGAGTGAAAAATGCATTAGCGACTGAACTAAAAGCTTGCTATTGGGTTACTTTTGAGTTAAAATAAGCATGCACCCAGCAGGAAAACCTTCACACAGAATGATAGACATGAAACCTATAAAAATAGACTTATTTTTTTTGAAGTTTTAGTCATTTCAGCAAGCATCAGAAGTTGAGGCAATGATGGCACCTAAGATGTGATTATATCTCCCTTATTAAACATTCATGAAACATCGTATGCATTAATGATTCAAATTTTAGCCATAGTTGTCATTTGTGTATATTTTGCTCTAGGATCCAACTTTCAATCAAGAAAACTCTAGAATGCAAATTACACTAAATGGAAACCTCTAATTCTAAAAGAAAAGCAATAGAAATACAAGAATAGATTGAAAACATAAGACATAACACACATTAATGACAGTTTCTGATGTATTGATTTTGATACTTTCTAAGAGCAAATTTAATGAATGTGATGAAAAGGACATTGAGAACAGAAAAGCTTTTTCTTTTCTCAAAAGCTGCCTCCATAAATCTTTTAGTATTCTTCAACCAATGAGACTTCTGGAAAGACCAGCAGAAACTCTTCTTCTCTGAAAAAATTTCAGCAGAGTTTCAGCTCTTTTTGCCGAGACACACCTGTTTATATAGAGGAAGCTATGAGAGTGTTTTGATTTAACTTCGAAATTTAAAAGTCCAATCATAGAGATCCAGCCACCCTTCTATCTTTATCTATAAATCAATCTCTTCTGCAACTACTTCTCTTCTATAGGCAGTGATTATTTCTATATAATAAAAAATCTTCTTGCTTAAAATTTGAGTGTTAGACTATTATCTTTATCAGCTTATTTTGGAGTGGGGAAGGAATGGAGTAGAATGGAATAGATTGAAAGGAATTTTTTTTAATAATATTCAATCTATTCTTTGTTTGGAAGTTAAGTAGGAAGGAATAGAATGGCCAGGAAGGAATTCTAATTCCCAAAAGTAGGAGGAACACCCATATTCCTTCACTAAAATTGAGGTGAAATATTGATTTTCTTTCTATTTTGAAGAGAAAAAAAAGTAAAACATGAAGGTTAACTAAAACTTTTTTTTCCATTTCCATTCTATGTTTTATAAACTCCCAAACACAATGGAGAAAACACATCATATTCCATTCCATTTTACTCCCTTTTTTTTTCCAAACATAGTGTAAATGATTTGCGAGCCCATTGTCCATTGACAATGGTTACAGGACTTTTTTAATTCTCAGATTAATCTAACATGTCCTTAACATGCAAAATTTTGGTCAGGCAAAATCTATTTAAAATTAATCAGCACATGACCTTGGTGTACTGAGTTTTACTTCCCATGTCATTTTAAGAATTGTAGTCCCCAATGAGCTTACTTTATTAATTTATTTCTTGAAATTTTTTAGCCAGGGGCCTGAAATTTGACCCATATTCAGCTCCAATTTTATAGTATTTTTGGCATTATTTTACCTCCCTTTAAAAGCCCAAAATTTTTACTTATCCAGCTGCGTTTTTAAGTCTAGGCCCTTTTATCCCTGTATATATAGCCACAAGTTCACCAACAGAATTGAACTCACCTGAAGGGGAAGAGTGATCAAGCCACCACAACAGACTCCAGCAAAGAAGCACTCTGGAGAAATACCCTGCGATCAGATTAAGCACGTCATCCCCAAGATGCTAATAGAATTTAACAGTCAGATACTGGTTGCATTCAATTCATACGTGTGTTTATACCATCAAAAACAACAATGTCAGTTATATCTAAGATGAATTATACTTGACAATGATCAAAGTACATTCTTCAGCTTTTTCTATAGTTATAAAAAATATAATATTTCCAAATTTACTTTGTATCTTCTAGATTTCAATTAGTACAATTTTGGGCAGACTGTAAAAGATAAAAATATTACATCAAACAACTCGCTTTGGTACAATTTTTCCTGAATGTGAAAGATAATGGAATAATTCACTTCTGGTGGTCATCACAAATTCAAATACTAATCAAATCAACATCATTAAATACTTCAATTCCATATTTTTCAACTTAATTTACATTTTTCCATTTTTTTTAATTATTATCTTCTTTCAAAGATAATCTTATTTATTTATTTTACCATTTATTTTATTGACTAACTGACAACTTTATAGTTATTTACGCAGGCTTGCATATCCCATATGGACAAAGGGAGATTAATTATTTTTTTTCAAAACATCTAATTGATATAACTACATAATAACAAAAGAAAATTGTAGGATCTAATTTCCTGGATATTTGTTTGACAAATCCACAGCGCCATATCCCCATATTATTTTTCTCATATGGTTATTAAGTCTCCCATAAAACTTTATTTCCTTATATCCTTAGATTAAACACTGTCTACCTTCCAAAATTGTTGCTTTAGCTTGGCCCATATGTTCCTCCTAAGGCAAGTTTCACAACTAGCATCCTAGTCCCCTTCCCTCTTCTTTTCAAAACTTGCTTGGTCCCATTTGCATAAGTTCCATTCCTGAGTATTATTAAATGATTGATCACACCCAACAACTTAAGGAATTGAAGAGATGCCCAGCCAATCAAGAATACACGTGATGCAAGTGAAGACCAAAACATAATAGACTTAAGTATTTTTATATCGTTTACCAAAAAAAAAAAAAAAAGTATTTTTATATCAGTCAATGTTTTCTCAAACATCAAGAAATGGCTTTTTAAGAGTAAAACCCATTAAACATAAACAAGCATACAATGCCACCCAGATTAGATAACTCATACAAAGTGGTAAAGTGGTAAGAGATGAACAGTAAAAAACCAATGTTTGAGCACAGAAAAAATTATCAAAGTATCAAAACAAGTACAAAGTTCAAAAGATTGTAACAGGCCAGAAGTTCACAGTGATACTAACCATGGCCCCTGCTAGGAAAGCTGTTGGATTTCTCACTCCTAGGGAAAATCGTTCTACTGCAGATCAAAATGAATAAGAACATACAAGTTAGTAATATGACTCAAAGAAGCTTCATTATCCATACACACTGCGTTCACTTGACAATATGAAGTGCTTGATTGAACATATCCACTGTGTTTTACAGTAGCTAATCATGTTTAAAGAGTAAAACATGAAAAAACCAAATTGACAGCTAAGTGAGTAGGGACTATATTGCTGTGGACCCTGTATTGATGTACAGGGGTACCGTCAAAGGCTCAAAGCCTAACAGGAATGCTGAATCATCCAATCACAATGCAACAAAAATTTGTTATCCATATAAATTTTATAAAAGAAATGCCAATTATTGTAAGATATAAAATCAGGTAACATGTCCTCATGAGAGATACCTGAGACTGCACATGCAAATTGAAAATTTTAATAAAATCACACATAAATATAACAAAGCTCTTAGAGCTCACCAAAGCCAGAGAAATTGCGATATTTTTGCACCGTGTGAGTAATGTTTAAGGCCTTCTCTTTGCCAATCCCTAACTACAGTCATTATCAGGATTGTGATATTTCCAAAGAATGAGAACAGTAAATCAGTTTTTTTTTTTTTTTTTAATAGTTGCAGATAAGAACTCTTCATATGCACATATATATAATACTAAATGTATGGGATTTTGTGGATGTATTTATCTATCATGCTGAGGAATGAAAAAAATTCAGAAGCAAGTAAGCTGAACTTACCCTCGAACAAACATCATCAGATGCCCCTGATTGCCTGAAAAGCTTCCCCAGATAAAATGGTATCAGATCACTGATGCAAACTCCCCTGAAAGATGACTGTCACATTTCAAAATAATAAAATATAGCAGTAGACAGACAGCAAAAAAACCACCAACTGCTACAATAAAGTACAGAGCAGCATTCTTGTAGACAATACTGGTAGGCTTCACATCCCGAGTCGATTCTTTGAAAAAAAAAAAGTTGACTATGTAACAATGGCTGCAAAGAATTTAAGGTTAATATAGAGCTATAACTAACCAGTATACCCACAGAATGCTGGATATTATGTACGGAGCATTTCTCGAGAAAGATTCAGTAAAAGAGTGCCATGTCCCATCCAAAGTCAGCAACCGTGCTAAAGTTATGCCAACCTAAAATTTAAATCCAAAGGTCACTCAGAAGTTCAAACAACACTAAATTATAAGACACCGTTGGTACAGACCAGAAACAGTACTAAATCCAAAGAGGTAAAAAGACCAGAAACAGTACTAAATCCAAAGAGGTAAAAACTTGAGATTGTGAAACAGAAGTACCAATAAAGAAGACAAACCCAAATATTTAGAGCCTCTTCACTAATGAAAAGTCCACACCCAGCAGCCATAAGTAACCAAAAGTAGATCCATCTGCATTGCAGTATATTTGTAAATTCCTCAAAACTTTTCTATTAATGAAGTAACAATGGTGAAGGCAAAGCAAACATGATGATGGTTTTCAAGTTAAAATATAAAATTTAGCTCTAACAGAGAATGATCTCACATGGATTGAATTTCAATATTAAACTATAATTTCACCTCCCCTACCCGCAAAAAAGAAAAAGAAAAATTGAATTAATAAAAAATCACAGTTTGCATCAGGATGAATTTTAACGGCAGATTATTTTGTTGCTGATAAGTCTAACTGGAGATAGATATAGAGGAGCAATCTGTTTCAGTGAATTATGTAAAAATTTAGAGACAGTTCTGGAAGGCCAGCTCAGAAGAAATCTAGAGCTTTTTTATTGAGTGGGGAGCCAGACAAATGCGCATACCCTGGTGCATATTCTGGAAGTACAACATTGTATCCAAAAGCTTTGAAAGTGAAACCAACAGGGGGAGCAGCCATTACTGAAGAGGATGAACCTTCAGCCAGAAATTGAATTCCAAGCGATGATCCAAGAACAGGCCACTTGAGGCAAATAGATATTATCGTGGCTGTTGCAGCTATGCCCAGCACAATTGCCACTTTAGCCAGGAATGAACCACGTCCATTATTCTCATTTCCAATCACCTCATCAGTTAATCTATCTTGTTCATCCAGAATATCTTGAGATCTAGCATCTTCATAACTCTGCATTCTCCTGTTGAAAGCTTCTAATACTATTTTCAAAAACAAGATATATTACATTCTATGCTCAAAATGACACACACACACACACACACAAAAAAAAAAAAAAAACAGACGAATGATAGGAAATTGCAAGGCATTATACCAAAAAAATTTGAAACATACATGCTTCAGGCATTACATGAAGGAAAATGCTAAAAATATTGCCAGTTTTACTAAAAAATGCTTACCAACTACTATGTGGCAAGAATTTAATTAGTGCCACTTTAATAGCATAATAAATACATTTACTAGTTACTTTTTTTTTGTGATAAATGAGTGGAGATGCATAAGTTCGTAAGACGCATGTAATAAAACGTGTGCTTTCCCTAGTATCACTCTCACAAGAAAACCATCGAAGTTCTACGCACATAGTGCGAACTATTGGATGTTAGAGAAGGGCATCCGTAAAAGCTAACTTGTCCAAATTACATAGGAAAGATATCACTTTTGGATAAAATTTAGTTACAAAATTGGTTATAGCCTAAGGTTACAACTTTACTCAATATCTTTTTATTAGAGATGAATTTTGACAAATTTATCATTGGATTATATCTTCTTCTTACATCCTCCATGCTTGCAAAATTTCTAGAAAATTAAAAATCAATAGCCATGTCATCAATAAAATTATGCATAAAATATAAGCTTATAGATCATACAGTAAATAATATCCGATTGATACAAAATTTGACATGTATATTGAGAGCATAAAGAACATGTAATTCAACGGTTAATTTTTCAAAATATGTAGTAATGTTTATTTTATTGAGCAAGGTTGTAACCTAAAGCTTCAACCAATATTGTAGCTAACTTTTGTCCATTACTTTTTGAAAATAAGAGACATTTCTGATAATTGAGGTAAATATTAAGTTCCTGGAAATATATGAAGAAGCAGTGTAACTTAAGCGCAAGCAATTACTACATAATAGTACTTTGATTAGTAAAGCGATAATGAACCTGGAAACCATCATAGTTGTCATTAGGTCTAGATTATTATATTGGTCGATATACCAACACATAAATTCAGCGATCATTCATCAATCAAGAATGTATAAATTGCTCAAAGCATTAAATATCCACCCGAAACATCAAAACCCAGCACCAAATTCTGACACTTTTGCTGGCTACTGAATGTGTATCAACTAATTTAGCAAAAAAATGAAGCAACAGAGAAAATCAGTCATATTCAAACTTTCACCATTGCCTTTTATTTTTCATTCTTTCTTTTTTCTGAGCAACCAAAGATTAGAATGATTAAGAATCAAGTAAGCAGATGAAAGTTACCTCCAAGTTGAGGATTTGAAGAAGTGGGAAACCAACATATGTCCATTATCTTTTGCAGACAACCTGTGATTGACACAGAGATAGCGTAAATGCTTGATGGGTTGTGGAGTAAAGGACTTATTATTAGAAGTTAAGGTGGGTGGGCGTGACGAAAAACACCCATGTGCTAGAACTGCAAATGGAAAGGTTTTTGAAGCCATTTTGTAAGAGTATTGATGATGATGCCAGTGA
Source organism: Quercus lobata (assembly GCF_001633185.2). Lineage (NCBI taxonomy): Eukaryota > Viridiplantae > Streptophyta > Magnoliopsida > Fagales > Fagaceae > Quercus > Quercus lobata. Next base: position 54,442,485 of record NC_044912.1, on the reverse strand, counting down.
CAGAACAGAGTTACTTGTATGATCTTGTGATGTTGGTTACCATGTTAGAAACATGAGGTTTTAGTTTCATGTGGTTGGCTGTGAATGGCTGATCAGTTAAGAGTCACGGGAATATGCGTAGCATTATAGCGTGGGAAAGGGGATGCTCTTGGGAACCGATGTTTTAAAACATTCTTTTCAGGTCCCACCTAACATTTTAGAAGAAAGTGCTACAAAATTGGTTGTTAGTTAAAATTACATTATGTTGTAAGTTAAGGTTAACGTCATAAAATAAATATTATTGTATATTTTGAAAATTTAACTGTTTAATTACATATTCTTTATATTTTTAATACATATGTCAAATTTTGTATCAATCAGATATTATTTATCATATGATCTATAAGAGTATCCGCATCAGTAGATGCAGTGGCGGAGCCACATGTATCCTTGGGGGGGCCTTGGCCCCTCCAAAATTTTTAATTTTTTTTACAATTTAAGTATATTTTATAAATATATAAAGGTTATATGAAGAAAAAAAATAGGAGTTGGCCCCCCAAAAGAAAACATTGATAAAATAATTTAGTAATTTTTCCTAAAAAAAGAGAGCTTAGAGTTGATATACAATTACAATAGAATGAAATAGTTAGGTAGTAAGTTTTTTGAGTAAATAGTGGAAGTGTGGAACCCCTAATTTTTAGCTCAATTTTAATTCCAATTAATATGTTCAAATCATTCAACATTGATAATATATACAATTTGGTTGAAATTTCCTATTCTCAAGATTTTATCAAAAAATAAAAAAGCTCATATGATACTTCAATTATAACATTATGATATTGATTTATCAAACATGGATAAAGTTTTGCAAACAATTTATATATTTTATATTTACACACACACACACATACATATATTATGTGGATTTTTTAGGGGAGTGTCTATTTTTTATTTGAGTTTATCTTGACAGAATATATAATTCGGCCCCCCCAACTCAAAATTCCTGGCTCCGCCACTGAGTAGATGCATAATTTCTGTCCATTTTGCAAGAAAAAACATGTTTTTTTTTTTCTATTTTACACATCCACTTTTACAAAACATCCACATCAGTTTGTCTATTCTACACATTTATTCAATAAAATATTCATTCTTGACTCAATACCCAGCCACCATCAACAATCAGTGCAGCGACGATCATCAACCTAGCCTCCATCATCAACCCACACAACCACCATCATCAACCCACACAACCACCATCATCAACCCAACCATCAAAATCCCAAAATCATTAATCAAAATCATCAAAACCTACTAATCAAAACCCACTAATCAAAATCATCAAACAAAGAAAAAAGATAGCGGTGAGATCAACCCCTCTACCAGTGGCGATCGACGTGAGCAACAGCGAGTTCAACCCCTCTACTAGAAACAAAGGACAAGAAATCAAACAAAGAGAGGTTTTGTGGTGATTGGCGATTGGCAAGAGATCAAATAGCGAGAGATTAGTGAAGGTTTAATGTTGATGATTTGCTAGTCTGAGGATTTGATTAGGCAATTAGCAAGAGATCGGGCGGTGGCGATCGGCGGCGGCGGCGAGAGATGATTTAATCGGTTGCAGTGGCAAGAGATGTTTGATTAGGTGATGATTTGATTGGCTTTTGTGGTTTGATGATTTGATCAAATGAGAAAAAGGAAGAGTGAGGTGAGAGTGAGAGCAACCAGAGTCAAGGAGAGAGAAAAATATTACTAAAATATTAAATGCAAGTGCTACAGTAATCATGCATATATGCACAGTTACTGTAGCAATTGTTTATTTATGCACAATTTTACACCCACCAATGTGTTTTTTTTTTTTTTTTGTCAAAATGTGTAAAATGAAGGGTTTTTTTTGGTATTTTGCAAGATTTTGCATCCATGGATGTGGATGCTCTAAGATTATATTTTATACATAATTTTAAATTATAAAAACTTGCAATTTAAACAATTTATGGATAATATAACTGTTGATCTTTAATTTTCTAAAAATTTTGCAAGCATGGAAGATATAAGAAGAAGATGTAATCCAATGGTGAATTTGTTAAAATTGTTCTCTAATAAAAAGATATTAAGTAAGGTTGTAGCCGAAAGTTACAACTAATTTTATAACTAAACTTTGTTCATTATTTTATATCATTCTCATTCTCTCCAACTTCTTTTTTCACTTTTCTTTTTTTCTTTTTATCCTCACCTTACACCCAACCTGAATTTTTTTACGGAGATTAAATAATTTACAATCTTCTCTGATTTTTTTTTTTTCTTTTTAAAATAAGGATAGGAAAGAAGCCCCATATTCACAAGAATCACAACCTTTAATTAATACCAATGTCTAAGCCTGTTCAATGTATTTGGGGCCTTTAGCCAAAATTTTAAATAATTTTTCTTTTATATTCAAATATTAATTAAATAATTTTATTTCTTACTTATATTAAAACACGTCTACAAGACAGTACCTATTCACATTTTTCCAACCCAACACTATGGGTTGACCTGAATCGTCAAAAATTTGGTAAGGATTATAGGTTTTACAACCCTTTTTACTCCTATAATTTTTTGACCTAAACCCAGTTTGACCCATACACATTTGGTTCAAACCCGCACCCCTTCGACCAACATATTTGCTAGGTCTATTAAACTATTCCTTAGCCTATGTAACAGCCTTTAAAAAAAATCTTAAAAGCTCCATTGTTGGCTTCCTCTTTTTCCAAAGAAAGAAAAATGTGCCTCTCTTCTCTGAATCCCTCACTTGTGTATCAGGCTCAAGCCCACTTTTGAACCCATTGATCTGTCATTGTAGTGTACTATACCATTGTATTGGCATTATACTACTTGGTTAACTAGCTTCTATATTTAGATACTCAAAAAGTCTAGGGACCCATCCTTTAGTGCATATTTTACCACAACTTGTTTTGGTGTCAATTGCTAATTGAAATGCTTTAAGTGGTGAGCTCATGCGTAACTGATATAATCCAATTACCAGTTGACACCTAGGTAAGTTGCGGCAAGTGTGTACAAAAAGGTGTCCTTAGAAGGACTCTCTAGACACTCTCTTTACAACACTATCTGTTCGTTAAGTACTACATTAAATTTTATTCTAAGGTAGTCACTAAAAAACTTAAATTGATACAAAATTTAATAAATAGATAACTTGAATATATTAACATCAAAAAAAAAAAAAAAAAAAAACCCAAATACATGAAGTATTTCAATTTTTTTATACTAAAAAGGAGAAAAAAAGGAAAAAAGAATTGATAAAAGATAAAATGAAAACTAAGAATATTGGGATGAGAATAACAAGTGAGAGATTCTAAAATGATAATAGAAAAGAGAAAAATGGAGAGAGAGAGAGAGAGAATGACACTTGCAACAACTACGAATTGAGTTACTAAAGAGAGCAAAATTGTTGTGATTGCAAAGCCAAAGAGAGCATAGCTACCAGCATTGTCAAGGAGAACTCGTGACCACGAACGAGTTACAAATTTGAATGATTAGGAATTTTTTTTTATAGACTTAAAAAAAAAAAAATTATTCACTTATTGTTTGGTCTAGTCTTGTTTTTAATTTGTTTGGGTTAATAATTGTTGTTATTTTACCCCCCCCCCCCACCTTTTTTGTTTAAGGGGTTAAAGATTATGTTTAGGGGCCATAATTTTTTTTAGAGTAATGCTACATTCATAATAATTTCATAACAAATATTATATAACAAGCTATTATTGGTAAGTACAAAAGTAATGTTAGTATTGGGCCTAACTTAGTATCAGTAATAGTTTACCAAATAAGATTTGATGTAAGATTATTCTGAAAATTTGTGAACGTAACATTATTTTTATTTTTGTTGAAAACCCAGCCTGCAATTGCAATAATAAATCAAGGGACATAACATATTTCCTAATTGCTAATATGATTTATTGTGATTAGTGTATAAAAAAAATGTAGTGTCATGATGGTCTCATGTAAAACTAATTCTTCAATCAAATCTACCATCTTCGAGCATTAGTATTAGTGGTAAAAAAAATTTAGCAATTTTGACACAATAAAAAGTTAATTTATTTATTTTACTATATCACTTTACAAAACACTCAATATCAATAGTTTTATTTTAGTATTCAACATAATAAAATAATATAAACAACACAATAAAATAATATATCTTTTAATATATATATATATATATATGTATGTATGTATGTATGTATGCATTACCATTTTAGCTACTGTGCATATCTATCTTTGGCTATGCATTGTAACTTAGCAGGAAAAAAAGAAGAAGAAGGGTTTCTACTCCACTGATACAATCCACTTTTGCTATATTTTGATGATAAATTTAACATTTTAGCAAAATACCTATGCCAAAGTTGTATAAAAGGTTGCAAAAAATATTGTATCTTTGGAAATTCTCTGTTTATTCAAGGTAAATTTTCAAAAACATCACGTGGTATGGACCCCCTAATATGGCATCTTAGTTCTCATGGTCTCAAGCAAACAAGAATTTATGACCACTCATATGCATACCTTATCTTTCCTTGCCACCTGTGATCATCGTTCTCCAATGTTTATTAAAAAAGAAAAAAGAAAAAGTGAGAAGAAGGAATAATTACAGCAATGGAGTTTTCTATTAATCTCATTGTTCATCTTCTACTGTTCTACGGCTGACATAGGCATTGGTCGAAAAGCATCAATGATCAACCTATAGAGATTAGCTTCCATTCTCTCTCGTAAGCATACCATACCTTCCCCAGCTTTCCTTTTATAGTCTCTATAGCTTCTCTGGACATATAATATAAGCACGCAATGAATAAACTGAGTGAATCTCAATGGCCTAAGCGAAGCTTTTAGGCCAAGGAAGCAAGCAATCATACACTTGGAACAGAAAATAGGAAATGTAATGTAAGTATATTCTACCAAAAAAATTAATTTCTCATACTATATATGAACATGGCTCATTTTGTAGCAAACCACCGCATTATTCCAAAAATAGTATGTATAGAACCTTCAAATGGAAACACACGTGGTCTTAAACAAAGTAGGACGAGTAATTATTTGATGGGTTATGGAGAAAGTCGGAGAATTAATGCAGGTCATCAAAGTGGGAAAATATTGATGAAAGCAAGAAGATTTGCGGTGCATAGTTCAACCTCATCAGCTGAGGAAGTGGGTTTGGTTGGGGATGGAAAATGCGCTGAGGGACAATTTGGATATTTAGTAAATGAGTATGGATGGAAGGTAAGAAGGCTGGTTGAGAATGCTGATGAGATGAGGAAAGCAGCTCAGGTTCAAGCTGAAGCATTTCATGTGCCTTCAGCACTTTTCAATGACTTATTCTTCGACTTCTTTCAGGTTTAATTCTCAACCTTCATGTTTACTTAATTTCTTTGTTGTTTTTCTGCTTTATTTTCAATTTTTCTTGGCTTTCAAGATTTACATCTTTTCTTTTCTTTCTTTCATTTTTTTTTTTTTTTTTTTGGCTGAGCAAACAAAATGTAATTAATTTTGAAAATTTCTGGGTATTCTTGTTAAAAGATTTACTTGAACTTTATATGTGTATTCTTGTTCATGAGTTAATGTCTCAATCAGACTTAGTAATTCTTTTTTCTGAATGCGAAAGTTAATTCATCCTTGGGGAAGGAATAAACATGATATGGTGAACTAATTGAATTTTGAAAAGTTCATCAAGGGTATTAGAGTTCATTGTAATTAAGATTAATGTACTATTACCGTCTATTTCGCGTTCATATCATGGTTAAAATTTTATTTCTAAATCTGACAGTGTATAGATCGACACTTAATCTAAAGTTTTAGACGACAGGCAGTATATTATCAACATATCCTTATGTAACAGTTGTGTGTTGAATTGCTTCTAAATACAGGCTGAGGTGCTTTCTGGTCTTGTATACAAACTTAGAAACTCACCTCCGAACAGGTAAACATTGACGGTGGAAGATTAAGGGTCTGTTTGGTAAACATACTCAAACACATGTTTTCAGTTTTTAAACAATATTACACGTATTTTCATACACTTTTTCATCCGTACGTATATCAAAAAAATACAAACAATATTACTCAAATTCCTCTACTAAACAGACCCTAAATTCCTAGTGTACATGTCATACATAATACAAAAGAATTGTGAATAGTTAGGTCCATTATGTGCATATAAAAATTTTGCAAGAAGTAACTGTACTTAGATTTTGTTTTTTAAGCCAAAAAAGACATTTTAATTTGTTGATGAAAGTAATAACAGGTATGCTTGTTTGGTTGCTGAGCCTACCACAAATGCTTCTGATTCACAAAAGCAAGTTGTGGGCATTGTGGATGTCACAGTGTTGAGAGACAAATCTGTACTTCAGTGTCTCCCAGCAGCTGAAGTAGAAGAGTATCTTTACGTCTCCGGGATAGCGGTTCTGAAAAGTTTCAGGTAAATTAATACATACTGTATTTCAATCCTAAATTCGCTCCTCTTTTTTGGGTTTTGTTCTTAAATAATATTCTATCAATTTTCTTGTTTTAAAGTTTAATATAAATTAAGGAATAAAATGACTATGAAATGTTCCTCCCAAAAGAAGAACTCTTTCTTTTAATGAAATAGAGAACAAAAAAATACTATAATTTTATCAATATTTTGAGAAACAAAAAAAATATAAATATTCCTTTCATTTTCATACCTCATTTTGTGAAAGAAAAAAAATATTGAATTGGATTCCTATTCCATTTTGTACTAGGATGATTCTTAGGTTTCTAGTTATTTGTTTGACCACTCAAGTCCAGCAATCTACTCCAACCTATTGTATCAGGACTTACTCTTTTCGATTTTTCAAAATTTTAAGTAATTATAATCTTTCTTACAATGTAAGTATTGTAATCTCGAATTATTCCTGGGCATAGTTTGAGATTTTAGTCTATCATATATACTCTTCATTTGATTCATTATAATGTAAAAGTACGATGTAACTATATTTTGAATATCTTTAAGATTAAATCAGATTGTTCCTTGTAGTTAAAGATATTATGACTGATGAGTGATGAGGCCCAAATCAACGGGAAAAAACTCTTCTCGTCAAGCAAGAGATCTGATGTTTAAATCATATGTTTTTCTTTTTTATAAGAAATAACTCAACTACTTTAAGTAATACCTACTCTCTTTTTCTTTTTCTTTTTTTGTCTCTCACTCCTCTTTATTTTCTTATTGTTGTTCTCCAACTCATATGGTAAAAAAGGAGGCAGAAGATAGCAACTTTGTTGCTTAAAGCTTGCGATGTGCTTTCTGTTCTGTGGGGTTTCGAGTATCTTGCTCTGAGGGCCTATGAAGATGATTTTGGAGCACGTAAATTGTATACAAATGCAGGATATCGAGTTGTCTCCGGTGATCCCCAATGGATGACTACATGGATAGGAAGAAAACGACGTATTCTTATGATCAAACGGTCTAATCTTCATACCTTTAATCAAGCAACATAACTTGGCTTTTAGTTTAATTTCTTCATGCCTATTATGGCTTGTATATTCGTTCCTGGCTATGCCTGCACATGAGTTTTATTTGTGCATAAATAGTTGCCAACCAACATGAAATTTGTATTTAAGGCAGAAATACAAATATTACCCTTTGAAGTCTGGTCAATTGTCATTTTTGATCCTTTAATTTTTTTGGTATTTTGATCTTGTAACTTCGCATTTGCTATCATCATTAGATTTTCTTAATGGCGACTTTTTAAACAGAATAAAGAAATGACTAATTGTGACAGCAAATGTGAACTTACCCACAAATCCATGATATGTTAATGTGGCATGAGTATTGCCAATAAAATAGTGTCATGTGGCATGAGAAAAAGAGTCTTCCAATAATATGTTAACTGATTCACTCACTATGTTCTTTCAAAAGTCTCTCTTTTCTTATATATATATGGAATGGAAGAGCCAATGGACCAAAGTTGCTACACACTTTACAATACTATTTATATGTAAGGAGATTTGAGATTCTAACCCCTATTCTTCCTTAGTTTTAGTAGGCAAAAAATATTAACATAACAAATACTGTCTAATGATTAACCGTTTTTAGTTGGGGAACATTAATTGTTTATTTATTTCATATTATTTGTACTGTTATAGCTAAGTGATAACTTTGTTCAATTATGACATTCGTTTTTATTGTCTATATAAATGCATGGTAATATTTCAAACGGAAAAATTGTTATTAACTTTTAAAAAAAATATATAAATCACTTATTTTTATTTTGGATATATCATATGATGTTCTCTTATTGATTTGTTGGGCTTAATTATCTTCGCTCTTCAACTTTTCAGCTTATAAGAGCTGCAGGCTTTCTTAAGGCTACTAGTTGGTGATTTCAAGAGCTTTTGAGTGGAGACTACTCTTATAATATTAGAAATAATGTACATCGATCAGAAATAATGTGTTTTATTTTTTTAATGTCAGTAATAATGCGTTAAAACCCTTGGAAATAGTAAACTACTAGATATTCCAAAGATTATTTTTGGATTTATTTAAGAGTTACATTTCTCATTGTTTAAGTTTGATTTAAATTGTCAAAAGCCTTGTAAATTAATTGGTATTTTTTGATATTCTTAACGAAGAATTCTAAGGTTCATGTAAATAAATTGGTATCTCTTAATATTCCTAATGAAGATTTCTAGGGTTCTAAGGTTTGAATCCTCTCTCCCCCTATTCTTTCCTCCAAAAAAGGAAGAAAAAAAAAATCCCTCCACCTCATTCTAATTTTTAAATTATTAAAAAAATTGATTTAAATTTTTTGGGATATTTAATTTTTTGTGTTTTTTTTAGAACCGATATTTTGGGATAGTTAAGGTATTTCATCAAACTATGTCAGATGGTTAGGTAGGAGTTGGAGTGTGTGGGATTAAAGTATTTGGCTACATCTTTTTTTTTTTTTTTTTTTGGTTAAAAGGAACTATTATTAAACAACTAAGCCAAAATAGCTAAGTTAGAGGCAACAAGCCTACATACACTTTCCCCATTAGTTATATACAAGATAGAATTCTACTTTAACTTAATCTAAGTGTATATATGTGTGTATATTAGAGTAATGTAACGTGACTAATATATTAAACTTGTGCAAGATATGTAAATTTTATGTATTTATGATATATAGTAGTAACCCTGAAAAGGTATATTTATATCAATTGGTATCGAAATATTTCATTTTTTTAACTAAATCAAAACGGTTTCTGATACGGTATTGACTCTCTTGATTCATAAGGGGTGATTATTTCTTTTAATAAAAACACAACCAAACTAAAAAAATAACTAAATCATAGAAATAACTATTATATTATTTTGTCTATTATGGCATGTTTGGAAGTTTAGAGAGGGATGAGAGTAAAGGGGAGTAGAGGGGAGGAGAATAGAGGGAAATGGTTCCCCTTCACCTTGTTTGGATGTTTTTAAAATTAGTAAGGAGGAATAGAGTAATTAGTCCTTCCTCTTATTTGGATGTTTTAAAAATTAAGATGAAAATGAGAGAAAATTATTAAAATAGAAAAATTTACCCCTATTTGAAAATAGACTTGCAACATTGGTCTATTATTAATTTAGAAATGGTAAATTAGGAAATTTATCTAGTCAATAATTTATCTACTCTACTCTACTCTCCCTCCAAATCTCTCCAATTTGGGGGAATTAAAAATGAGGGGTTAGAGGTGATTGAAACCCCTCCAACCCCCTCCAAACTCCTCCCCCTCCTTCCTTAAAAAACTTCCAAACAAAGTAATTGAATTACTCTCCCTCCCTCTACTTTACTCCCCCTCCTTTTTTAAACTTCCAAACAGGCCATTAGAGTCTTCCAAATATGCTATTTATTTTTAAAAAATTATGCAATTAATTAAGTGAGTTATATTTTATCATAACAAATCAAATAACGTTACTTTGGTATTCTTCTAAAAAAAAAATTTGGTGTTTGCAAGAAGCCTCAAGGTCTTGTGAAAGTGGGGTTTTAGTTCATCTTTCTTGGGTCAAATTTTGTTTAAGATATGCTTGATAGTGTTGTAAGGGCACTCAGGCGTGATTCTCCTGTGTAATGATTCCTTGTTTGTTGTTTTGGTTTGTATTTCCTTAAGGTTTATATTCTTGGGGAAAAAAAAAGAAAAAAAGAAACTCTCGTTGCTCAGATTTTTGAGTAATTATTTAGTACATCTAGAGGACTACACCAACAATGTTTAGTGATTCTCTGTCCTTCCATCCAATTAATAATATAACTAAATAATTTCTTAGCATTTATGGCCTATTTGGAAGTTTAGAGAGGGAGGAGAGTAGAGGGGAGTAGTGGGGAGGAGAGTAGAGGGGAATAGTTTCCCTCCACCTTATTTGGATGTTTTTAAAATTAGTAAGGGGGAAGAGAGTAATTAGCCCTTCCCCTTATTTGGATATTTTAAAAATTAGGATGGAGAGGAGAGAAAATGATTAAAATAGATAAATTTACCCCTATTTGACAATGGACTTGCAACATTGGTCTATTATTAATTTAGAAAGGGTAAATTGAGAAACTTACCTAGTCAATAATTTATCTACTCTATTCTCCCTCCAAATCTCTCCAATTTTGGGGAATTAAAAATGAGGGGTTAGAGATGGTTGAAACCCCTCCAAACCCCTCCAAACCCCTCCAAACTCCTCCTCCTCCTTCCTTAAAAAACTTCCAAATAAGGTAATTGAATTACTCTCCCTCCCTCTACTCTACTCCCCCTCCTTTTTTAAACTTCCAAATAGGCCATTAGATTGATTTTTAGAAACACACTAATTTGGTTTTTAACCTTTGGATAGAATTTAGATATTATTTCTCTTATTGTTAACGGACTTAATATTTTCTAATTAATTCAACAATGTGGTTACATTGATCGATGAATCACATAATTGAATTTAATTACTTGTAAAGAGTAGAGACAGATAACATTTTTGTACTATACTAATACACAGTCAAACTTGAAAAGGTGTATGAGGTGGTAAGGTAGCTGTTTTTGGTTTTGGACAGTACGTAGTCTCGAATTCCATATTGACCTTGGATATAATCTTAATTAAAAGGTCTGAGTTGGGTCAGCAGGTTGCCCATTTTTTAACACATGAACTTTTTAATTTGTGTTTTTTTTCCCCTCACTATTCAAAACAACTTACCCTATGTTTGGAAGTTTTGAGAGAGAGGAGAGTAGAGGGGAGTAGAGGGAACGAGAGTAGTAGAAAGGAGAGTAGAGGGGAATGGTTATCCTCCACTTTGTTTGGATGTTTTTAAAATTAAGTAAGGGAGAGGGGAATAATTAGTCTTTTCATTTGTAATTTTGTTAATATAGTAAGGGTAAATTTGATATTTCATTTGGTCAACCATTTTATGCTCCACTCTCCCTCCAAATCTCTCCAATTTGGGGGAATTAAAAATGAGGGTTGAAAGTAGTTCAAACCCCTCCAAATCCCTCTCCCTCCTTCCTTAAAAAACATCCAAATAAGGTATTTAAATTACTCTCCCTCCCTCTACTCTATTCCCCCTCCTTTTTTAAACTTCCAAATAGGCCATTAGATTGATTTTTAGAAACACACTAATTTGGTTTTTAACCTTTGGATAGAATTTAGATATTATTTCTCTTATTGTTAACGGACTTAATATTTTCTAATTAATTCAACAATGTGGTTACATTGATCGATGAATCACATAATTGAATTTAATTACTTGTAAAGAGTAGAGACAGATAACATTTTTGTACTATACTAATACACAGTCAAACTTGAAAAGGTGTATGAGGTGGTAAGGTAGCTGTTTTTGGTTTTGGACAGTACGTAGTCTCGAATTCCATATTGACCTTGGATATAATCTTAATTAAAAGGTCTGAGTTGGGTCAGCAGGTTGCCCATTTTTTAACACATGAACTTTTTAATTTGTGTTTTTTTTCCCCTCACTATTCAAAACAACTTACCCTATGTTTGGAAGTTTTGAGAGAGAGGAGAGTAGAGGGGAGTAGAGGGAACGAGAGTAGTAGAAAGGAGAGTAGAGGGGAATGGTTATCCTCCACTTTGTTTGGATGTTTTTAAAATTAAGTAAGGGAGAGGGGAATAATTAGTCTTTTCATTTGTAATTTTGTTAATATAGTAAGGGTAAATTTGATATTTCATTTGGTCAACCATTTTATGCTCCACTCTCCCTCCAAATCTCTCCAATTTGGGGGAATTAAAAATGAGGGTTGAAAGTAGTTCAAACCCCTCCAAATCCCTCTCCCTCCTTCCTTAAAAAACATCCAAACAAGGTATTTAAATTACTCTCCCTCCCTCTACTCTACTCCCCCTCCTTCCCCCAACATCCAAACATAGCATTAGTTCTCTACACTTTTATTTCTCTAATTTTCTTTATATAAATTTTACTTATTTATTGACCATTTTTCATTGTATACTAGTAATATTAAAATTTTGCATTCTAGTTAAAAATATTAATGAAATTACTCACCAACTTGAGGTGCAATTTTTAATTATGAATATTTCTACAATTGGATCTACAACTCAATGCAATTCATATTAATTATTTACTTATTTCTATTTTACCTAAAATGTTACTATGTTTTATTTGTAAATCTTTATATATTTAGTTAACTTTATATGTAATCTAATTTTATTTATATTTTACAAACAATAGGTGCACCTGATGAGGCTAATAATGTGATATGATCCACATTTTGTTTTAATATTCTATTGTATTGTAGTGAAGATAAGATATGTAAATAACTTTAGATTGTATAACATTAAGTGTTTTACGTATTATTTAATTTGGACTACATAAATTTAAATATTTTATGTATTATTTAGCAATTATTATTATTATTATTTGTTTATTTATTCTTTTATTTGTATTGAAAGCAACAAAGATTAAGTTTCATTCTTTTATACGTATATAAATATTTTCATATGAAAAAAATATAGGTCATATTGGGTTGACCCAAACATTAAAAATCCAAGTTATAAGATTGGTAATCTGTTTAAAATGACCCATTCTTTACCTAAACTTATTTCTAACCCAAGTCCAGTCAGTTCAAATTCAATCTCAATTAACCTGATCTGTTTGCCAAGTTTACAAATGAGTGTTCTTTTGTAATTCTCTAAGGACACTTGCATTTTGAGCAATCCTTCATTCTAATAAATATTCATTTTATTTCTTCAAAAATGATTTAATTTAATTGATTTTTTTTTATAATTCAATACTTAATTTTAAAAATATAAAAAAAATTTATTTTTTGATTTTATTCTTCAAAATAATTTAGGAAAACAAAAAACAAACACGATTATCAAAGATAACCTAAACCTCTGACATATCAATTCAAAATACAAAAAATATGGCAATTTAAAAAAGAAAAAAAGAAAAAAAGACTAAGACTAAACTCAATTTATATATATTTGTGTTTCTTAAAAGAAAAACATAATAGATGATATAGCAGTTGGGGTCGGCGAATAGAGACAGAGAGAAAAACCCGAAAAGCCCTAGAAGATTTCTTGATGGATCCTCCACCGGAACAAGTCAACTACATCTGCGGAGGTATCATAGACTATTTGGTTTTCCTGGCAACCAAACATAGACTTATGATTTAAGCATTGATAGTGATTAATGGGTTTTACAGATTGTGGGATGGAGAACACTCTGAAGCCAGGTGATGTGATACAGTGCCGAGAGTGCGGTTACCGCATCTTGTACAAGAAGCGCACTCGCCGCAGTAAGCTACTTTACTCTCTTTAAATTTATTTATTTATTTATTTGATAAACTGTAAGGTTGTGCTGATTTAGATTTATATACTTGTTGGGTATGGTAATAGAGGGTAAGAGAGAGTGTATGACTCTGGATATAAATATAATAGAACTGCAGAGAAGAATACATGTAGTTAATTTTAACTAGTTTCTTGAGAATCTGTACCCAACTCCATAAATTTTGTGACTAGGGCTTGCTCGTTCTTTTTTTGTTTTTGTTATTGTTGAGGGTTTTAAGAACTCAAGACCGAGTCTTTCATATTAGATTCCACCTTTCATATTTAGAAATGTGGAGGTTTTCACTAGTATACCAACTTTCATATTTAGAAACGATTAATGTAAAGAATGGGAAAGGGATTTAGAGAGTAGGATTCAAGGTCAGCTGGGCCTCCTAAGAACAAGAAGAATAGAGAGAAGATTCAAGAGAACAGGGGAAAGAATCACTGAAGAATACATCTATTTGCTTAAGTTCCTTGTGTGTACAAGTTGTCGCCTCTTATACTACTCCTTAGCACCTTACTTCTGTAATTAACTCCATCCAGTAACTACCACACAGCTATTAACTAACTTATTATACCAACTGTCAATGTAACTAACTATAACAGACTCATATTCCAGCTATCAATGTATATCAACGTGTAAACAAGTGTATCAATGTGTAATCCTAACAATACCCTTCCCTTTAGAAGACCTTAGTTCTCTCCTTTGTAATTAGTTCTTTGTTGGTTTTTGTTTGTTTTGTTGTTTTTTCTATCTGTTTGTTTCTTTCTCTGTTCTCTTTGTTCTGCCTTATGTTTTTTCATGAGGTAGCTTCTTGAATATACATCTTTCTTACTTATCAAAAAAAAAAAGGTGAGGGAATCTTTGCTGCATGATATATAAACTCTCCCAAGTAGCATCTTTAGGACCTTCCCTCTACCATTGGATTAAGGCTTGAGTGATAGTTTTGCCATGAAGCTGATGAGTTCTTTCTTGTAGCACAACTGCTGGTTCTGATGTGCCTCCTAGGCATGAGGATAAACTGTTTAGCCCGTCAAGGGTGAAAAGCTCCTGGATTACCCAGTAACTAGTTCTGGCAGGTGGGGTCAATTGCCCGTAGGAGTTTGATTAATAGTGAGGATTGTTGTACAATATGCTTTGCAACGTGCAACTAATCTGAGAGAAGTTCTCCTACGTCATCAAAAAAAAAAAAAAAAAACTGGGTCATCAAAAAAAAAAAAAAAAACTGCTGGTTCTGATGTGACAGATCCAACTTATATGACACCTCACCAACCCTCTACAGAATCTGAAATGGGCCATAATACTTAGGAGATAATTTCTTTACTTGGTGGTGCTTTAGGGATTTCTGTTTATAAGCCTGGAGTCTGAGAAACACCTAATCACCCATTGCAAAACTCCTTTCAGTTATGTGCTTATCAGAATACAACTGCATACTTTCTTGAGCTGCCACCAGATTATGCCTCAACAAGGAAGTTAATTGTTGCCTTGATTTTAGATGGGCGTCCACACTTTCAACCTTTGTTGTTCGAGGAACATAATCCATAATCCTAGGAGGTGGATATCCATACAAGACCTCAAATGTAGTAAGCTTGAGAGAGGTATGAAAATTGGTGTTAAACCAAAATTCAGCAAGAGGTAACCATTCCACCCAAGAAGCTGGTTTATCAGCTGCAATTGCCCTCAAGTAATGGTCAAGACTTTTATTCACAACCTCTGTTTGGCCATCTATCTGAGGTTGATAGGCTGAAGACATGGCCAGTTGAATGCCTTGAAGCTTCATCAACTCTTGCCAAAAATGAGAAGTGAAAACAGGGTCCCTGTCATTGAAATTTGAAGTAGGCATACCGTGCTATTTGAACACATGTTGCATGTAAAGGGCTGCTACATTAGAAGCAGTATATGGATGAGACAAAGCTACAAAATGAACAAACTTAGTAAACCTTTCCACAACCACTAAAACCACATCCTTCATCTGAGATTTTAGAAGACCCTAAATAAAATCCATGCTCATAGCTACCCAAGGCGTCTCTGGTATAGGTAAAGGTTGTAACAATTAATAAACCAACTGGACTGCAGGTTTCACGCTTGATCCTTTGACAAGTGTGAGCCTTTGACAAGTGTCACACTCCCTGACATACTTCTTTACATCAGCTCTTAATCCAGGCCAATAAAAGTCCCTTTGGACCCTGTGTAAGCTCTTGAGATAGCTTGAATGACCTCCCATAGGACCATCGTGAATTTGCTGCAAGATTCTGTCTTCAAAGAATCACAAATACCCAAATAAATTCTGCCCTTATATAAAAGCAATCCATTCTGTAGAGTAAAGCCCTTAGGACCATCCACCCCTGATTGAAAAGCCTTCAAGATACTCTGGATAAATGGATCTGCAGCATAACTAGCCTTGAGTTGGACTAACCAATCAGGAGTTGGAAAGGAAATCATACACAATATACAATCCTGAGAAGGAATTTCACCAGCCTCAACCTGCCTGGACAAAGCATCAGCCACCACGTTCTCCTTTCCTTTCTTGTATTCAACAATAAAAGCATACCCTAACAGCTTGGTAATCCATTTTTGTTGAGCTGGATTACCAATCTTTTGCTCCATAAGGTATTTAAGACTTTGCTGATTTGTCTTCACGAGGAAAGGCCTTTCCACCAAGTAGGACCTCCACTTGTGTACAACAGTAACCAAAACCAACAATTCCCTCTCATAAGTTGATAATGCCAAATTCGTACCCTTAAGGGCTTGGCTGTGAAAGGCTATAGGCCTGCCTCTTGCATTAACACAGCCCCCAACCCTCTACCAAAAGCATCACACTCTACCATACCATAAAGGGTTTATCAAAATTTGGTAAAGCTAAAACAGGTGGATAGGACATATATGACTTAAGATGTTGAAAAGCTAAATTAGCTTCTTCATTCCAAGAAAAAGAATCTTTTTTTAATAGTGTAGTCAATGAGGCTGCAATCTGCCCATACCCCTTTATAAAGGAAAGTGCTAGTAAAATACACTAATAATCAATATTCAAGGAATGCTCAAACGCATCGATTGCAAAATATATATTTGTTTGACATTTTGATTTGTTGAGTTCAGCAAAAGATGAAACAAAGGGCATGATTTTGGTTTCTGAGCTGTGTTAGGTTCCAATTTCATTCTTGGATTATCAATTGTGTCAATTTAGTACCTAAAGTCATGAAAATGGTTTACTGTTACCCTTGCCCCCACTTTCCTTTCAGAAATCAACTGATTTTTGTATAAGATTTTGATAATTAATTTCGACAGTGAGGGTAAGAGTTACATTGAATTGTTTGCAGAATCTCAGGGATTAAATTGACATAATAAGTAGTTTTGGAATGAAATTAACTTTGATGCATAGTTACTTATCAAAGAAAAAACTATGATGCTTAGTTCAAGGACCAAAATAATTGCTTGACCTAAAACAAACCTCACACTAAATGTCTGGTAGCATATGATGTGCTCATAGAACATTGTTGGTTCAGTTTCTAAGAGTCTTCATTTGACATCTTTGGTTTAAGTCTTACGAATCCTGGTTTCATGAGTTATTCTGTTTTTGCATATACAGTGCCTGCATTTGGTTGATAGCACTGGAGGGATAATGCTAGTGTATGTTGTGCAAATTATTGGCAAGCTTCCATGTGATATATATTTTATTTTTTTTGACAAGTAGTGTCTTTATTGAAAAACTACTTTATGCAAAAGGAGCACAAAGAAATCAAAAAGGACAAGGAAGAAAAAGAAGAGAACAAAAAATTAGTTACAAAAGACGAGAACTAAAGAATTGAGATTGCTATGATATGCTAGTCATTCACTGGTAACCCTTTTCCTAATAGTTCTACCTTTTGGGATTGATGGTTTTGAACAAATTTATTCCAAGGTGTAGTTCAAGCAGAGCTCTTTGGCTCTTCTTTTTTTTTTTGGATATACTGAACCCACTACCTCACCATTCACCTTATTCTTATTCTTATCTGGAGTTTTAGAAAGCCCTTGTGCTTTCAAACAGACTTCACTAACAGATGTCTTTTGTAAATTTTTTTTTAAAAAAAAAACACTATCTAATGTAATATGGTTAGAATATGGTAAGTGCTGGGTGAAATTCTAGGTTTTATATTCTGCTGTGCATCTCAATGTTTTCTTCTTTCTTGTGACCTTGTTGGAGCAAATCTTGTTCTTGTAAACCTTGTTGAATTATCTGGTTTTGCAATGCATGTTGCATTGAACAGTGAATTAATATGGTGTTTTCCGTTGCAGTTGTTCAATATGAGGCACGCTGAAGAAGAGAAGTGAGGAGGGAGGCATGGGCATGCAGCAGCAACAACAAAGACAACAAAGACTATCTGTATTGGGTCCATTTTACAACTTGTTAATATGGTGGTTTAGTATGTAGTCATAGAAGACTAAATTATAAGTTGCACTGTCTAAGTTTGGGATCATTGGATTTGATCTTCTGTGATTAAATTTATTTTTTTGGACCTTAACGTTATATAGTACTTAGATTCCGATTTGATTCCTTCCGTTTATGCCAAGGTTTTAAATTCCGATTCGTTCCAATGCTCACGAATTCCAGCAGTTCCAGTCTCAATTCCAAGTTGTTCCAGATTGTGTTAGATTTTTTATTTTATTATATTTTTTAATTTTTTAATTTTATTTTTTTAATGTGCACGTGGTTAAAAAAAAAAAACCATTGGTGTCAGGCCTTCCTTAATCCTTTAGAGACTACGAGTGGGATAGAACATCCATCAAAACGATCATTCCATCAATTTCAAGAGTTTCTACTGACTGAGAGAGAAACTTTTGGTCTAAGGCCTTGTTTCATCCTTTAGAGACTACGAGTGTAATAGAGGGCTCTAAATGAACTTAGTCAGTCATGAACAATTTGGGCTTAATTTGATAAAAACCTTATTAATGTTTGTTTGTTTATAAACAAGCCAAGTTTATTTATAAACAAGCTGAGCCCAAGCAAAAAAAATTGTTTACGAACAAGCTCGTGAACTATTAGGCTTAAAACAAAACAATTCAAGCATAAATTTATTTATAAATTTATGTGTTAGCTATATATACTCATTACACATATTTTAATAATGACATGACTAACATGGGACTACTACCTATTAGTCTATTACCTTAATAGGCTTAATTTTTTCTTTCCCTCAAATTTGACCAATAAGCAATAACCACTTTAGTCTATAGTTATATTAAAAAATAAATTAATTAATTAAGTGTGCCACATATAATCCTCTTTATCAATTATCTAAAATAAAGTTATGAAGTATTTTCTCATATATAATAGTTATAAACAGGAATTTTTCTAATTCTTCACCATTTAACGTGAATGTAAAAATTATACTTTGAACAATTGCTAAAGTTGTAGATAAGGAATGATGAATAAATGAATTTAATTATCTAAAATTTTAATTTGAATAATGGCTAATCATAAGTATGACTAAATGCATGATAAAATGAGTATACTATTTTCTTTTTTCATAATTTTAAAGATTTAAGCATTTGATAATGTAATTTTTTTAGATGTCAAGCTCAAAAGCTTGGCCTAAGCTTGAGTTTGAGCTTGATATTAAGCTTGAGCTTGGCTTGACTAATTAATCAAGCCAAACCAAGCCAAGTTCAAACTTTTTGGCTTTCCCACGAGATTGTGCTCAAGCACTATTTTTAAGTTTGTCACGAGCTGGAGCCAAGCTTGAACATGCACTACTCAACAAAGCTTGGCTCATTTACAACCCATATAGAGCATCCGTCGACAAAAAGATCATTCCATCAATTTGAAGAGTTTCTACCAATTGAGAGAGAAATTGGGTTTCAGTTTTGAAAGAGAAAGAACCCAAGGGGAGAGAGAACTATAGATTGTAAATCCCACCAAATGAATTCACAATTGCCTAGCTTCACAAAATTGTAAACCGCAGCCACATGTCCCTAGCAAAAAATAAAAAATAAATAAAATAATGGAATATTGAAATTAAATAAAAAGAAGAATAAACACAACTCATACCAATAACAGCTTATTATACCAAAACTAGTAAACTTTTGAATTTGAAATCTAAGATGATAGGACTGATGCGTAGGTAGTTGTTGTTGCGGGGTTTGATGGGACCATGAATGGTGCCGTCGGGAGCACAAACAGCAAGATCAGCAATGATGTCTCTCTCTCCTCAATTTTTCTCTCTCTCAACTAAAATCCAATTTCGAGTGAAAACTTCACGGATGGTTTTTTATGCACCCACATGTGTGTCACATGATCACCGTTAGTCAATTTAAATAGGAGACTAATAAAAGTTTCAATTTAGCACATTTGTGAAGCTCATGTACTAAATTGGTTAAAATGAAAGTTCAAGGGGTGTAATGGCCACTACCCCAAGACTGGCTCTAATACCACAAAGGGAGGCAGAACACAGCGCTGAAGGTGGAAGCACAGTAATATTATATTGAAAATAAAGTAAGCAAAGTAAAACCAGCCAAGAATGCGGTAGCAACAATTTAAAATAATATAATTGAAAGTAGAACCAGCTAAGAAGGTGGTAGCAACAAGTATATTAAACAGAAACTCAACGTAGTTAGATTGAAAATAATATAAAATCGTCCAAGAAGGCGATAACAGCAAATATAATAAAAACAAAGCTTAAAGTAGTTATTATTGAAAATAGATAACAATACTTACAACAGTAGTAGTTACAGGATTGAAACAGTTCAACAGTACAAGGCTTGAAACTAGTTCTAGTTACAAGATTTATAAGGAAATAGTGGTAGTAGTGGAAATTCTAGAGAGAAATTCTAAAGGAGAGAAGTAGGCCTAAAGAAAATTCTATCTCTAGAGAATTCTGAGTTTAACATAAGGGACATCCCCCCTTAAATAGGCAGAAAAGGCATAATGAACAGTAACAGTGAACAGTAATCATGAACAGTAAAAAGTGAACAGTAATTTTTCACTTTTTGACTCTAATTAGCATGAGAAAGGGCATAGTGGAACTTCAGTTCAGACTTCATCATTTGGCATTTTATGCCGAAAGTAACATGAAGAATCTTCAAAAACAACATCATTTGCGTGGGCCAGCAATGTAATACAATAGTGGAATCTTTTACCAGGGGTAAACATTGTAGCATTTTGGCCGTTGTGCAGGCCAGACAAATAAGAGAATCAATCTTCCGCTAAATCAGGAGTATCTCCATTATGACCAAACAATTCCTAATTGTTGAGGAAATATGAGTTTTGTTTCAGAAGACAGTTTATCTTCTGAAACATGATTGTCAGTAGCCTCGAACATCAATAGGAGGAAATATCATCAATAGGGCTTAATGGGTTATCATGTGCATTGGTTGTACCAGCATGGCTTAATCAGTATCAGGGGCATCAGATGGGTAGCCATCATAAGGATCCCATGGGGGGTCATCATTACATTCATGCTCATGGTAAATAGCATACTGATTACAAAATCCACAATATAGAAGTGGTTCATACTTTGGGTTTTCACCTATAAGATATTTTCTGGGATCTGTATGTTTAAGTCTTCTTAGATTGTGGATAGCAGTATCATAAGGCCGAAGACCAAAAACAGAAATCCTGTCCGTGCTTCCTATGAAATGGTAATCTTTCCATAGGTTTTGGATGACTTCGAGGATTTGATTATTGAAATAACTTCTCCAACATTTAGCAAGAGAATAAAGGTCCCTGAAGGATAGGCAGGAATCTCCTTCATACCATTGTCCTTGATGGGTGTACCCATTAATAAGAACGAGATGTTTGGAAGGTTGAACATTCATCCAATTATCTCTTTTCGATTTTGGTAAGGTGCTCCAACATCTGATGGAAAGAAAAGGACTATTGACTTGTGAAACAACTTTTTGGATAATATGAGGGAACTGGCTAATCTGGTCATGGCTTGTTAGCTAGATGAACCTAGTAAAGCCATATTCAAACATCTGGGACAGCCAATCGAGGTCCCTGTCATTATCATTTGTTCCATCTTCATAATTGACCAAGAGACCTGGAAACTGATGCTTCTTTTCATACATTCTAAGGCTGCTCCCAAAGTGTTCTTCCTAGTCCAGCTGCATAAAGATGTTGTCAAAATCATCTAAATCATCAGGATCATGAATAGTGATTGTAAAAAGTTTCTTGAAATATTTGAACCATAGGTCAAAATACCTGAACATAGCCTTGCTTTCTAAAATACTAAATCGTATTTCAGTTGGCAAGCTGGCAATAACACTTCTTAACAGAGATTGGGTCTTAAGACTCAATCTTGCATAATCGGTGCCCATAATAGTCTTTTTATCCATTGAATGGATTTCCTTTTTCCCAAAGAGTTGACTAGTGTAGGGCTCATTTGTAATATTTGGGTGGTTAATAGGATGACTTCTAAAAGCCTCATTTTTTGAAACAAGGATAGCATGGTGGCTTGTATAAGCCTCATTTTGTGTAGTAAGGTTAATAAGGTGGATTTCAAGTGCTTGGAGGGTTTTTTGGAAAAGAGTACGGTGGTTTATAGCAAAAGCAGCTTAGAGATTATCAAGGATAAATTTGATAGAATTTGGTAGTTCTGTATAGGTTCCATTATGGAATTGTAAACTCCTAGACAAAACTTCCTACAAAGCAATTGCCATGTCACCACTGGAATATGTCACCTCTATCAGGACAAATTCTTGAAGGGATGTTGATCTGCTAGGTTTTATCCCAGAAGATGCGCCTTCATGCATTACAAAAGGTTGTCCCACTGGGAGCCTTTTGTCTTGAGAATAGCCATGTGCAGGTGCTTCTCCCTTGTTCATCCTCTCTGTCAAGGAAGTCATATTAATCCACTTACTAGTGGTATAGTATTATTATTCCACTTATTAGTGGTACTTATCCACGAGACATGCTCCGATTCCTACGAAGAAACATTGAGAATGTTAGGACAGTCGGTAGTGGTTAACATTTTGGTACTATGAACATTACCTTTAAAAACATCTATGGGATATTGGCAAGAACCCATCCTTGGTTCTTGAATAAGCACATTAGTAAGAAAATTTTGAACATAATACAGATTAGTAATGTGTCTTCTCTTATGCCAAAAAGTATTAAAAACATTATGCCAAAAAGCATTTGGAATATCAGAGTAAACATCATCAATCAGAATTTTCTGAAAAATTATCAATTTTTTATTATAATAATCTATTAGAAAGCTGTTCAGCAATTTTCTTGTATCTAACTTCTTGCTTAAGGAAGTTTAGATGTTTGGTTTTAGCATGAATCAGATTTAAAGCATCATCAGTATCAATTTCAAACTTTGAAGCAAATTTGAATTTTACTTTCTATCGAAAAGGATCAGTAGTCATTCCATCATGCTCAACAAGAAAAGGATATAAAGCATTTATAAATGGCAAACCAAGAATCACTTTATCAGTCATATTTTTAACAAGAACAGAAGGAATCTTGAAGCAGACATTACCATGGCAAACATGAGCATTATTCAATTCATATTTAATCTTCATTTGAGTACCATTAGCAGAAACCAATCTTTCAGTTGATTTTTCAAAATATTTTGAAGGGATTAATCCTTCTTGGATACAGTTCATATCAACACCAGAATCAATCATAGCAATAACATTGAAATGATAATCATGGGAAACAACAATTTTAACCTTTGTAAACCATTTTGGAGGAAGCATTTTGTTAACAAGATTAAGTTGAGAATCATTGAAAACATTAGCAATACCTTTATTAGAAAGAAGAGCATGTTGACTGGATTCATCTCCATCCTTGTGCTCATCTTGTTCATTATTAGATTGATGTTTATCAAGGTTTTTATCAATTTTCAACAATAACAATTCTTGTTTAAGATTATTTTTATCACTTTTAATGTTTTTAAATTCATTTTTTAATTCAATTATTTCTTGTTTAACAACAGTGATTTCATGTTGAAGATCATTAATAGTTAAATCTTTGGATTTCTTTTTATTAAATCTTTCTAAAGTTTCTTCAAAACTTATTGTTGATTTTAGCTTTTTAACATTTTCATCTTTTATTAAATTTTTCTTAAGTTTATCAAGATATTCTTTTTGCAATTCAGGGTTTTCAATCTGACTTATCAATTTTATTAACAAGCTTTCATTTTCTTCACTTTTGGTGAGAACATTAACAGTTTTAATAACATTACAATAGGAATATCTACAACCAATTTTTATATTAGGTGAATCAGAAGAGTCATTAGCAGATTGATAGCAAGAATTAGATGAGGAAGAAAAATCCTCTTCCACGGAATCAGAAACATTGTTTGATTCAAGGATTCGGAATAAATCTTCTTGATCTTTATCATCAATATTTAACATATTAAACTTATTTTTTAACTTACCAAGTTTTTGCTTACAGTCTTTATTGTAACTAGTCGCGAACCCGCGTGTTGCGCGTGATAATTATTTTTATGGTGGTTTTATTAATTTTTTTTTTACAATTTAAACTAATTTAATAATGAGTAATGTATTTCATAATTATATTTTTATTTATTATTGGAACAATCGTAAATGTAATATAAGAACAATCCAGAACACCAAAAAAACATAAACTAAAAAAAAAAAAAAAAACTTAACAATGATTAATTGAAACAATATTAGGTTAAAATTTTGTTTTTGATAATCTATTAAGGTTATTTTCTTTGTAGAAATTATAATTTCGGCCACCAAAAACATATTATCAAATAAACAATTATTGGCAAAATCTAAGAATTAAATTTCTATACATGCATTGTTATAAAATAATAAAAATTAAAATAAAATTGTAAAAGTTAAAATTTGTCACCTAACTGATTATTTTCGTTTGGCTAACCTTTAATTTTATTTAAATGAATGGCATTATAGAGTACTTCTAATATAGCTATTAAGAGTACTTTGTCCACCACAAAGGATTAGAAAATAAACAAAAATTAGTAAAGTCTCATAGTTTAACATCTAAATTGAGCACTATAAAAAATCATGATATGTAACAAAATAAATACCAAATTATCCAAATCATGCTATGTAATAGAATAATATTATATTTTTATGTGCTATATTTAATTCTTTAGAACACAATAGGATAACATTTAACAATCAAAGAAAAATTAAAAAAAAATAATAATAATAACAACAATTTAAAAAACAAAACTAAATCGCATTAACCCAAAATAGAGTTTTAAAGAATATAAAAAATTATCAACCTAAAGTAGAGATGCAAGAAAAATAAAAAAATCCACCAAAAAATCTAGACAGAGAGGGAGAGAGAGTACCACTTTTTTGTGAAGGAAAACTATGCATAGAATAGAAGAGATAGTAACAAATTTATAGTAAGAGGGTGTGAATAGGAAGAGATAAAAATAAAGGAAGATGAAGGGAAAGAGGAAGAATGTTATTAATATAGAGGGTAGTGGGGAGATGAAGGGAAAGAAGAAGAATGATATTAACGTAGAGGGTAGTGGGGAGATGAAAAAGTAAGAGAGGGAGAAAGATTGAAGAAGTAGTGGGAAGATGAAATGGTAAGGGATAGAGAAATGTTGGAGAAGTGTAAATATTAAAAAAATAAATGTTAAAAACAATTACAGGAAAATTGGAATTTTTTTTTTTTTTTTTTTTTTTAAGCTGAAGAGGCTTACACAAAACCCTAAAGCAAAACTGAAAAGGCTTTGGGTTAGGCTTGATAGTGGAACTAAATAAATAAGAGGTGAGCTGGATTAATTATACAAATTTATTATAGGGTGATAGTGGAAGTAAATAAATAAGTAGTGGGCTGCATTTATAGGGCTGAAAATTGTAAAAACCATTTTAAAATTTTAGGACAAATTATATTTAAAATAAATAAAAAATGACGTGGCAGCTGATATGGCGCAACGTGAGCAGCAGCATTAAACGCTACGCTTCAGCTTTTAGTAATATATAGATGTCCAGGTTTACCACAGTTAAAACATTTACCTTTACTTGATTTCTGTTTATTATATTTTTTAGAAACATTTTTCTTTTTAGCATAAAAATCATTAGGTTTAACATAGTTGGTTCTGTATTTTTTATATTTTTTATGGTTATAATTTTTGTGAATTTTACCATGTTTTTTACCCTTTTGCCTGGAAGGAGCAATAGGGGGTAGACCATATTGTTCACAGAAATTACCCATTTTATATTTAGCTTTTCTTTTATTTTTTTAATTGGTAGTTTAACAGTTTTTCATCATTGCATATATTAATACCAAGTTTTTTAATAGTGCTTAAAATATCACCATAAGTTAAGTTATCATAATCAATAGAATCATTTTTACCAATTAACTCTTGTTTTACCTTATGAGCAAAGATATGAGGCAAACCATCAATAAACTTTTCTTTCCAATAAGGCTTGTAGCAATCTTTCCGAAGCATAACTCTGGAAATGGAAACATCTTGGTACCATCTGTAATCAGACATAGTAGGACATCTCAAATTATTTAGATAATCAGAAATTCAAGATGAAATATTAGATGGAGTACCAACAAAGTGTTTAAGAACAGTATAGATTAAGGTATTGACACCATCAGGAATACCTCAACCAATACTTTCATAAAAAATAGGCAAACCTTCATCATTCTTTTTAACAGTTGTTTTAATAGATTCTCAAGAATCTTCTATGAGATATGAATCCCACCATCCACGAAGAGTGTCAGAAAAACCAGTAACAAGAAGGTCAACAATTTCAGGGTGATCAAGATTATGGTTATTCATATAAGCAATTCCAACCATAGACATATGACTCATTTTATTAATGATTTCTTGTTCAAACAAACCATCAATATTCCATTCATAAATTTTATCAGCAGAAACAGAAAATTGTGTCTAAAAAGATCTTTCTTCAAACTGCATATCAAGAGGAGTAGGTCTTGAATACCATTTTTTTTGTAAAAGACATGGGAATGGGTTTTCCAACAAATCTTTTAATTTCTGGTAAATCATCATCAAAAACCTTTTTAACAGAAACAGAAGATAGATTCCAATTTTTCCTTGAGCTGTTCATTGTTTTAATTTAGTCCTTGAATGTGTTACCCATACTTTGTACAACAATTGCAGACATTTTGGTTGTGAGTAAGGGTGACATTGACATTGTGGCGTTTTTAAAACTTCAAGAACTTAATTGAAACAATTGATGCTTGTGGGTTCAAAGCCTAATGGTTGCATCTGATTGTGTAAAGACTAAATTATGGTTTATGTGGTACTGCATGTTGAATTTGCATGTAGCTTGGAATTATGAGTTTGTATTTGCAGGCATATCTGCTGCTGGGACAGTAAATTAGAATTATGCAAATATTCTATTGACACTTTTGCGCCTCCGTCTGGCTTGTGACCACCCATTTCTTGCCAAAGACTCTAATTCTAACTCTGTTGGAAAATTTTCTGTTGAAATGGCTAAGAGAGTACCTAGGGATATGCTGATTAATTTATTGGATTGCTTGGAAACATCCTTCGCCATCTGTCGTTATGCAATGTAAGTTTTCTTAAAATGGGATACTTCGTTTTTTTCCTCAGTTTCCTACAATTTTGGAATGCAGCTCGTAAGAGCTTGTTGATGTAACTCTTTGTACGGGAAACAGTCTAAATGTTGTCATTATTGATATGGTTTGTACAAGTTTACTTCCAAGAGCATATAAATAATTAGATATATGAGGGTGCTCTAAATTTGTATTGACTAAAATACACTTTTTGCCCTTAAAGTTGGGGTGGTTTTCATTTTGGCCCTTTTGATTTGGTTTTCTGTTTGGCTCTTGACATTTATTTTGACCCTTCTTCTTAGCATTTCATGTAAATGAAAAATTTGAAA